>NC_134358.1:576783023-576793023 GCF_048569485.1 Anomaloglossus baeobatrachus
AACCACCGGGTAACCCGGGCATTCCGTTCCTTGGCGGACCTCATCCAGGCCAGCGGAGAATGATCCGTCACCAAGCGAAACTGCCGTCCCAGCAGGTAATAGCGTAGGGACTCCAAGGCCCACTTGATCGCCAGGCACTCCTTCTCCACTACGCTATAATTCCGCTCGGGAGGGGTGAGCTTCTGTTAAAAAATATACTCTTAAATATATTTTTCTTCAAATACGTAAAGCCGCATGAAAGAAAAGACCTCAAAAATGTAAAAAATAAATGTATTTTATCTATTTAAAAATGGTTGCCAAGGTTCAGTTACAGAAAGGAAAAAAATAATATACTTTGATAGCTTATGTAAAAAGGGTTCATTTAGTCCATACTGAACAATGGGAAGTCTTTACCCATCTCTCTTTGGCTCCTGAACGGCAATGCTGGGGATGTCATCTCTTAGCCTGGACAACGTGTCATATCTTGCAGCACTGGAGTCTTCTCACCGCAGGCAGTGTGGAGAGCGCCCCGTAGCCCCCTCCATCGTGTATTATATACCAGCTGTTCAAACCATATAGGGCATTCTAGTGTAACACAGTTGAATATAGTTCCATATTACGTAAGCTTCTAGAAGCTTCGAGAAGCTTCGGGAAGGATTTAAATATATCCCTCCATGCTCAGCACTCAAGTATATTCAATATGGGCATATTTACCCTTATAAACTTTATTAATAACCTATGCCTTCCAACATAAACAGAACTATGAACGTATATGTCTTACTATGAAATATTTGATAACTAGATGTATTAATTTTAATCATTTTACAATTCCCCCTTGAAGTGGGTGGAGCAACCCCGAAAATTAATTAATACATCATTAAAATAACAAATCTTCTTTCCTTATTTGTCAATAGCGGATTAATATCAATAATAATGATGAAGAATAATTAATTTGCATTATTCATGTAAGTTCAATAATATAATAATGTGGATTCATGTTATGACAGGCTGTGACTGATCAATCATATAAAAATGTATATAACTATACTTCGCTAGACCTAAAAAGAAATGCAAAAACCAAATCCGGTCACCATATGATGTCCTCTGAGTTGATGTCTTCTTATCTCCGATGTAATCCGGCATAAACACAGTCTCTTAGAAATAAATCCTTTGATAAAAATGAATGGTTACCAATTCATACAGTCCCATATTGCGTTTATCATTGTTAGATCAAAGTCCATAAACTTTATTTTTTTATTGCAAAGTCCATAGCCAATGCTGATAAACCTTAGTTCATGAATGTAGAAGAATAGCAAAAGTCTTTGATGTCTGTGCAGTGTGATTTACACTAGTCACCTTTCATGCTGCCTGTTGTCAAATAACCCAGGAACAGATGTTAAGACGTTCTTGGTCAGCACGACAGGGGTTAACTTTAACACGTCATTGCTCTTCTTAGTAACTTTAGGGAGGTCTTAATGCACAGACCATGTGTCATTGTCCATCCTGAAATCATAGGACTATTGTGTTTCTGAGATGCAAGCACGGTAAGTGTATTTTGTATGTTTCACAGTCTTATTTGAGACGTTACCTTTTGGACCTTTTTGCAGAATCCCTTTTAACTTTAGGAAAAATATAAAGTCTTTTTATCTTCTGTAATCTTGATTGAAGACTTCATTCCCTACCTAAATACCAAATATGGCAATAACTATCACTAATAAATGTCACAGCGTATCGTAACTCTAATACTATAATACCATGTCATTATTATTATCGTAAAAGTATTAATGTAATTGATACTCAGAATGATAAAATACTGCATAATGGTATAGAAAATAGTATTTTCTTGTAATAACCTTTTTTGTCATTGGTGCATTACCCTTCCAAACCCATAGGTGGCAATGTGTTGAATGTAACCAAAATATAATATAAAATATGAAACAATATAATGTGTACCTATAACATGTATCATATTATAAATATGAAAGGCAACAATGTGACTTTTAGTTAGATCATTTGTAAATTATAAACCAAAGCAAATAACCTTTTAGAAAAGACTGGATGATACTATCAAAACACAATAATACCCATTATAAATTATTATTGATTAAAAATATAATATATATTATTTGTAAATATAGGTAGGTAAACCTAGATGTACCTTAATCTTCCATCTTTATTACTCTAATTTAATTTATTTGATTTGTCTATTATTTATTAAATAACCTACTATAAGAAAATGTGTAACTATAAGTAATATTTCACCCATATTAATATAAAAATAATGTATTACCAGAAAGTAAACAATTGTATATATTATGAAGGAAGTATCTTTTCTTCCAAAAAAGTGGAACTTTTCCCTTTTAAAATGATTCATATTTAATAAAGTAATATTCTTATATTAGATATTACTGAACTAAATATTGAAGTGTTTTCTCAATTGAGATATTTAAAATCTGAAGAAAAAAAAAATAAAATTGTAGAATTAAGATTTTAATTTAAAAATGTGAATATTAAAATAATTAATATAAAAAATAGGAATAAAAGAAAAATGAAAATCGGAATAAAAATAAAACTTGAAATAAAAATAAGGCCTTCTATGTATATAACACCTATGTCTTTAATAATACATAACCTTAATGTTACCAGATAACCTTAATATTACCAGTATCTTATAAAATTACCAAGCCTATCAATAACCAATAAAAATAATTAAGTCATGTAACCTTGCAAATAATACACTTCTCTTAGTATATAAATGCATTATGATATACTTCAAATATATATTTTTTTTTATTCCCAATTCTTCCTTTGTACTTGAAATATTAATTATTAAAGTATCCTGTAAACACATATATTTATCAAATATAAATGTGTGTGATTGAGACCAAACCTCTCCCTTTCAATATCATGAAATATGATATTATAAAAATTAATATGTTTAGATTAAATTAAATTAAAATTTGTGTTGTATATCTTCAAGACCATATTATAATTATCACTTCCATATTTGAAAAGAAAAATGATTTCCAATCTATGTACCAATAAAAGAAGTGACCAACACAAAAGATATAAGAAAATCAAAACGTTATAACCTTATTCTAGAATGTAACTCTTCAGAATAAACCCTTAATAAAAAATCCTAATATCTCTATACTAAAGACATATGTCTAAGAATTAAAATATATATCTTGTATAAATTCCTTCATTATTTATACTTATGTACTATAACTTATTTATTCTATATAGTATACATACATATCTTATAACTTCTAAGTTAAAACAAAAATTCTCTTTTTTTTTTTTTTTTTCTCTCTCTGGATCCAAATACTTTGACTTTAGCAGCTGCTCAAACAATCAATCATTCATTGACACATCTATGCACACAAGACTGTAACATATACTTTCACATAAAAACATTGACGGACTCAAATCCCTGTATTCCCAATTATTCTATGCGCATTTCAAAGATTATGTTACTAATTTGAAGTACTTCTCGAAAAAAACAAATTCCAATGTATTACACACTGTACATATGACCATGGAACAAACATTTATTTTTAGCTTTTAGTATCAAGTCATGCTCTGGTCACGTGCAAGGAACACCATTCCAAGACAGCAAGCAGTTTTATAACACTCCAAAGCTCAGATTACATTTCTAATAACTCTAAAGGAGATATATATATTCATAAAAAAAACGTTCAAGTATACTTCTCTGACCATTGGTACCTGAGAAAATAATAATTATTATTCAATCATGCTTTCGCGAATTAACCTTACACAAGAAAATATATGTTACCTGATTGAGGACAAGAACATATGTAAAAATAAAAAGTTAATACTTCATCAATCTGTTTTACTGATAAATTCTGAGGGAAATAAAAGAATAAAATTATTATCATATTTATGATAAAAATGAAACACTTAAAATCCGTTACTTTCTCTTATTATTTTATTTTAAATATTATTATTCATATACAGAGATCAAATTATTAAATTTATAACATTAAACTATCATTTGACTAAATGAAAATATGACCTTGATTTACTATCACTACTTCTAATATATAAATATATATATATATTCACTGTATATGAAAAATTATGATTATCAAATAGCAAAATTAATTTATCCAGAAATCCCCTTTTATCCAGCTAAAAACCAAACCTCAATTTTTGCAAGATTCGATTTATTACAGTAATTTCCAGAAAATTGGAATTGAAGTTATTTTGTAACTCAATTTTTTTCCTTAAATGAGGAAAAATATCTTTCTCTGGAAAACCACCCAGCTGTCGCTGCCTATCAAATTCTCTGGACGACTTTTTTTCTTTCACTAGTGACCAGGGGAGAGAATCTACACAAGACACCTGTTTCTGTCTTTCAGGGCCTTTAAAAATCGCTTGTCTGAGATAATCGGTATCAGATTTTGTGACAATTTTCTCTTTCATTGAAGGTGACAAGGAAAGAGGGGGGGTGTATGACTTATAATTCACATGAAATTTCCTGCGAATTTCATAAATTTTGTCACAAAAATATTTGGATCTGGGAGACACTGTTGGTTTTTCACAAAAACTCACCCTTTTTTGTGTTGGTTTTTCAGAATTAATTAATTTCTGTTTTGATTGACTTTGGCGATTTCTAACAAAATCGATAAATGTCGTACATTCGAATAGGGACTTTTTATTTAATGCCACCGCACAGGCTGCATTGTCAAGGAAATTAAATTTCTTGATGAATAAACGTATCATTCCATCCAATCCGACATTTGGAATAACCGCCCTATACAAACGTTCAAAAACGGACATAAATGAGAACGTACTCTCATTCTGTTCAATTTGTAATTCCTTCAACATCTCATAGTTTGGATCAGATTCATTCCTTGCACAGAAGATGAGATATTTTAGCCTTATGATATCGTTATCATTTGAACAATCAAATGTCTCATTGTCAGAAGACTTTTTTAATGCCAATTGTCTAAAAAAATGCTGAGGTAACCACATACGGAATAACTGATTCGTCTCACTATTGGTTAAATTTAACTTCTCGATGGAACCTTCAAAAACCTCTGAATTTCTGCAAACATGTAATTTAGGATTATATGCGGGAATTAATTTGCATATGTCCAATAAATTTTTTCTAAGTGTAATCCCTAACTTAGCCTGTTCTATTTTTAGAAACTGATCGTCGCCATTTTCTCTCTCCACGTGTCTTTTCTGCACGTGTCCCATTCTGGCTCCTCCCCCTTCTGGCTTCACTACGTCATTTCCTGCTTCTTTCTCAGTATCTTGAAAGGCACCTTGACTAGGTAACACGTGTCTGTCGCCATTATCAAAATTCTGATTTACAAAATTACAGTCTAAATCATCTGACTGATCATTTACAACATTACAGTCAGAATTCACAATATCACTGACTGACATTCCAGGTTCTAAGCAGTCTTTGGATTTCTCTGTCACTAACTCTCCTGACAATTCAGGTTGTCTATTTCCACCATTTTTACACTTTTCTACGATTAACTTGTGAAAATCATAGACTAAATGACAGACATTTCTGATTTTCTGTTTCTCTCTATTAAAAGACCTTGCACATTCTATACGTGAATTCTCAAGTTCACACTCCTCATAAAAGCGTAACCAAATCTCTTCTACATTAGAAATATCTGGATAAGTGAACTGAAGTTTACTTTGCTTCACATATGAAGAGATAAAATCCATTTTCTTACCTGAAATGATCAGATGATCTGATGGATGATCCTGTAAGACTTGATCCACCTTGTTCAGCACGTCCAATACTTCTTATGGACTGACTTTATCTTTCTTGCTCAAAAATACGTCGAAAGTTAACTCCTGTAACTTTGTAAAGACGTTAAAGTTCATTTAAAAAAAAAAAACAAAACATTCATGCAACTTGACTTATACGTATTTCCTAGGTTCTACGTGATTTTTATAAATTGTCGATTCCTGATCCTTTGCAGGAGATACTTAAAATACTTATGACTTTGATAACTTCGACCCCCCTTATGCAAAGTGAAGGAACAACAAAAAAATATATAAAAAAAAATCACGAATAGCTGACTCGCCAAATGTTAAAAAATATACTCTTAAATATATTTTTCTTCAAATACGTAAAGCCGCATGAAAGAAAAGACCTCAAAAATGTAAAAAATAAATGTATTTTATCTATTTAAAAATGGTTGCCAAGGTTCAGTTACAGAAAGGAAAAAAATAATATACTTTGATAGCTTATGTAAAAAGGGTTCATTTAGTCCATACTGAACAATGGGAAGTCTTTACCCATCTCTCTTTGGCTCCTGAACGGCAATGCTGGGGATGTCATCTCTTAGCCTGGACAACGTGTCATATCTTGCAGCACTGGAGTCTTCTCACCGCAGGCAGTGTGGAGAGCGCCCCGTAGCCCCCTCCATCGTGTATTATATACCAGCTGTTCAAACCATATAGGGCATTCTAGTGTAACACAGTTGAATATAGTTCCATATTACGTAAGCTTCTAGAAGCTTCGAGAAGCTTCGGGAAGGATTTAAATATATCCCTCCATGCTCAGCACTCAAGTATATTCAATATGGGCATATTTACCCTTATAAACTTTATTAATAACCTATGCCTTCCAACATAAACAGAACTATGAACGTATATGTCTTACTATGAAATATTTGATAACTAGATGTATTAATTTTAATCATTTTACAGCTTCCTACTCAAGAAGGTGACGGGGTGTTCCTCCCCCTGAACCACCTGAGACAGCACTGCCCCCAGGCCGACCTCAGAGGCGTCAGTCTGCACTATAAACTCCTTCCGGAAATCAGGGTTGACAAGAACGGGCTGTCCGCACAGGACCCCCTTCAAGGCCCGGAAGGAGTCCTCGGCCTGCGGAGTCCAGCGCACCATGACGGACTTCTTGCCTTTGAGCAGGTCCGTCAAGGGGGCTGATAGTCCCGCAAAATCTTTGACAAACCGCCTGTAGTACCCCACGATACCCAGGAAGGCCCTAACCTGTTTCGTGGTCAGGGGTCTAGGCCACTTCTGGATCGCCTCAACCTTGTTAATTTGGGGCTTAATCACTCCTTGGCCTATCACGTAGCCCAAGTAGCGGGCTTCCGTGAGTCCCAACGCACATTTCTTGGGATTGGCTGTCAATCCGGCTGTTCGAAGCGCGTCTACCACCGCTTGTACCTGTTCCAAGTGGGTCTGCCAATCAGAGCTGTAAATAATGATGTCATCAAGGTACGCTGATGCATACGCCTGGTGGGGTTCCAGCACCAAGTCCATCAACCTCTGGAACGTGGCCGGAGCGCCATGTAACCCAAAAGGCAAGACAACATAGTGGAAGAGACCCTCCGGCGTAACAAAAGCGGTTTTCTCCTTGGCGGACTCCGTCAGTGGCACCTGCCAGTACCCCTTGGTCAGGTCGAGCGTGGTAAAATATCGTGCCTGTCCCAGCCTATCAATCAGCTCATCCACCCGGGGCATGGGGTAGAGATCGAACTTGGATATTTCGTTCAATCTCCGGAAGTCATTGCAGAACCTTAAGGAGCCATCGGGTTTTGGTATTAGGACAATGGGACTAGCCCATTCACTCCGGGATTTTTCGATGACCCCCAGGCGTAGCATTGTCTTCACTTCCTCTGATATGGCTTGTCTTCGAGCCTCCGGCACGCGGTATGACTTCAGGCGTACCTTCAGGTGGGGCTCGGTGACAATGTCATGTCGTATCAGACTGGTCCTACCCGGCAACTCGGAGAAGACATCGGGGTTCTGCTGAACCAGCCGTCTGGCCTCTCGCCTCTGTTGCTTGGTGAGGGCTTCTCCGATCCTTACTTCCGGTTCGTCCTCTCCGGAGGTCGCTGAAGCCGGGAGTGAACGACCCGAAGAGGAGGGAGATGGGGGAAACTCAACCATCAGGCTTTCCCGTTCCTGCCACGGTTTTAATAGGTTGACATGGTATATTTGTTCAGGTTTCCGCTTACCGGGCTGCAATACTTTATAGTTGACCACCCCGACTCTTTCCTTTATCTCGTAGGGGCCTTGCCACTGAGCCAGGAATTTACTCTCCGCCGTGGGGATTAATACCAACACCCGATCCCCGGGTTTAAAGGTCCGCACGGTGGCTTGTCTATTGTAGCGGCCGCTTTGCGCGGCCTGAGCCTCCTGTAAATGCTCCTTCACAATTGGCATGACCGCGCTTATGCGGTTCTGCATTCCTAAAATGTGTTCAATCACACTTTTATGGGGGGTGGGCTCCTGCTCCCATGTTTCCTTTGCCAGGTCCAACAATCCCCGGGGATGTCGCCCGTATAACAATTCAAAAGGCGAAAACCCCGTGGATGCCTGTGGCACCTCTCGGATGGCAAACATCAAATAGGGAAGCATCATATCCCAGTCTTTCCCGTCTTTGGAGATCACCCTTTTTAGCATGGTTTTCAGGGTTTTATTGAATCGTTCTACTAACCCATCCGTCTGAGGATGATACACAGACGTACGCAACTGCTTGATCTGGAGTAGCCGGCATAGCTCTTTGGTCACTTTAGACATGAATGGGGTCCCCTGATCCGTAAGGATCTCCTTGGGCAACCCCACCCGGCAGAACACAGCAAACAACTCCCGAGCTATAAGCTTTGCTGCAGTATGTCTGAGAGGTATCGCCTCGGGATACCGGGTGGCATAGTCAACGATCACTAGGATGTGTTGGTGCCCTCGAGCAGACTTTACGAGGGGCCCCACCAGATCCATTCCTATCCGTTCAAAAGGGACTTCTATAATGGGTAACGGTACCAACGGACTGCGAAAGTGGGCCAGGGGTGCGGTAAGCTGACACTCCGGGCAGGTTTCGCAGAACCGTTTTACCTCTCCAAAGACCCCGAGCCAATAAAACCTTTGCAATATTCGCTCCTGCGTTTTCTTGACCCCTAGGTGACCACTCATCAGGTGTTTATGAGCCAAGTCGAGGACCCGCCGGCGATACGGCTGGGGCACCACCAACTGCTCTACCCCCACGCCCCGTATTTCATCTACCCTGTAGAGTAAATCCTGCTTGAGAGCGAAATGGGGGTACCTTACCTGGGCACCGGGCAGCTGTGCCACCCCGTCAATTACTATCACCCGATTCCGGGCATGTATTAATGTAGGGTCCTGGAGTTGGGCTGTCCCAAACGTATCCGGGGATGCCTCCAACTCCGGGATGGGCTCGACCGTCTCAGCCTCTCCTGCCAATACCTCTAGGGGCGACCTATCGGGTTCACACTCTGTCCCTATCATGGTGACCCCTACGGCAGGCGTCCCAGATTCAGGATTGTAGGGCTCAGGTCCCGGACTGACCAATACCTGAGGGGACTTAGGGGGTCCCCTCCATAAAGTCCAAAAATAGGGCAGATCCCTTCCTAGGATCACGTCATAAGGAAGAGTGTTCAGAAGTCCCACTTCATGTTGCACCTGACCGCAAGGTGCTGTGATGGTGACAATCCCCGTGGGATAGTCTCGGCGGTCCCCATGTATGCAAACCACCCCCACGGTACGTCCTGTGGCCTTTACTTTAGCCCTCAAGGTGGATCGCACAAGGGTCACTAAGCTTCCGGAATCCAACAATCCTGTAGCCGGACATCCATTCACCTGTATTTGGCACAAGTGGGGCTCAGTCTCTGCGGGAACCAGGTCAGCGGTACACACCACCTGAGCATACATTGAACCCCGCCGGGTAATCCCACAATCCATGGGCTCCGTGGTCAGTGGACACTGGGCTTCCATATGTCCCACCCGCTGGCACCGCCAACATCTAATAGGGAAGGAAACCCCCTTGACAAGTTGTCGTTTAGGGTACAGAGCCTTCCGGACCTCAGGAACGGCGGGCGCGGCCTCAGCCGGGACGGTAGCGGACTCCTGTACTGTTGTCAGCGGTGGGTCCTTGGCCCTAGGCTTGGAGGGGCCGGACCGACGGGCGGTACGCAAAGTCTCAGTGTCCCGTATCAAGTCATGCGTAGCCACATGCCGCTCTACCAGGGACACTAATTGG
>NC_134358.1:576808802-576836302 GCF_048569485.1 Anomaloglossus baeobatrachus
TCCGTCTGTTTCTTTCCCCATCTGCCTGTCTATTTGTCTGTCTCTTTATTTGTATTGCTCTATCTCTTTCCCCATCTGTCTCTTTCCCCGTCTGTCTCTTTCCAGGTCTGTCTCTTTCCCAGGTCTGTCTCTTTCCCCGTCTGTCTCCCCAACTCTTTGTCTGTGTTTTTTCCTGTCTGTCTCTTTCCCTGTCTGCCTGTCTCTGTCTGTCTCTTTCCTTGTCTGTCTCTATTTCTGTCTCTTTCCCCGTCTGTCTCTATCAAGGTCTGTGTCTTTCCCCATCTATCTTTGTCTGTCTCTCTGGCTGTCTCCTCCTTCCCTGTCTGCCTGTCTCTGACCCTGTCCGCATGTCTGTCTGTCTCTTTCCAGGTCTGTCTCTTTCCAGGTCTGTCTCTATCTTTCTGTCTCTATCCCTTTCTGTCTCTGTCTGTCTCTCTCTCTGTCTGTCTTTCTCTATCCGTCTCCCCATCGACATCTTATTACCTCACATATAAGCTTCTTATACTATGAATGTCTTTTGTTCCTATAGCAACCAATCACAGATCCTTATAATAACCTGTAGTTCCAGGCTCCATTTACTTTAATGGAGGCATGTTTTTTGGAGCGTAACAGTAAAGTGCAGGGTTAAATTCTCCTGTCAAAACATAGTCTACGATGTTCCCTGGGTCACATGAGGTGTCTGTGCAAAATTTCGTGATTGTAAATGCGACGGTGCGGATACACTTTTTGCTTCACTTTTTCCCCATTATGTAGATAGGTGCAAAATTGACTGGTAAATTGGACCGCGCGGGGTTAAAATTTCGCCTCACAACATAGCCTACGACGCTCTTGGGGTCCAGACATGTGAGTGTGCAAATTTTTTGTGGCTGTAGCTGCGACGGCGCTGCCCGGGATAGTAACTGTCTCTCTGTTTCTCTCCCATTCGCTGTCTGTCTCCCCCTCTGTATATATCTCTCTGTCTCTCTCTCTCTCTCTACCTCTTTGTCTGTCTGTCTCTTTCCCTGTCTGTCTCTGACTCTCTCTTCTCTTTCTCTGTCTGTCTCAATCTCTTTCCTTGTCTGTCTATCTATCTCTTTCCCTGTCTCTCTATCTATCTCTGTCACTTTCCCTGTCTGTCTACTTCCCTCTCTTTCCCTGTCTGTCTCTTTCCCTCTCTTTCCCTGTCTGTCTCTTTCCCTCTGTCTCTTTCCCTGTGTCTGTCTCTTTGTCTGTCTTTTTACCTGTCTTTGTCTGTCTCTTACCCTGTCTGTCTCTTTCCCTCTCTTTCCCTGTCTGTCTGTTTCCCTGTGTCTGTCTCTGTCTCTCTGTCTGTCTCTTTAACTGTCTGTGTCTGTCTCTTTACCTGTCTGTGTCTGTCTCTTTACCTGTCTCTCTCTTTCCCTCTCTTTACCTGTCTGTCTCTTTCCCTGTCAGTCTGTCTCTTTTTCTGTGTCTGTCTCTTTGTGTCTGTCTCTTACCCTGCCTGTGTCTGCTTCTTACCCTGTCTGTGTCTGCTTCTTTCCCTGTCTGTGTCTGTCTCTTTCCCTGGCTGCATTGTGACACGCCAACATTCCATTTAAGGGTGTGGCTGCGCATTCTTCTGAAGTTTTGTCTGCACTGTGGCTCCCAGCTCCATTCGCTTTAATGGAGGCAGGTTTCTTGGTGAATAACTGTAAAGCGCGGGGTTAAAAATCTCCCCTCAAAACATAGCCTATGACGCTCTCGGGGTCCAGACGTGTCAGTGTGCAAAATTTTGTGGCTGTAGCTGCGACGGTGCAGATGCCAATCCCGGACATACACACACACACACACACACACACACACACACACACACATACACAGATTCAGCTTTATATATCTAATATATAATGCTGAATGTGTGTGTGTGTGTGTGTGTGTGTGTGTGTGTGTGTGTGTGTGTGTGTGTTTCCGGGCTTGGCATCCGCACCGTCGCAGCTACAGCCACAAAAGTTTGCACACTCACACTTCTAGACCCCAAGAGCGTCATAGGCTATGTTTTGAGGGGAAATTTTAACCCCGCTCTTTACAGTTATTCACAAAAAAACCTGCCTCCATTAAAGCGAATGGAGCTGGGAGCCAAAGTGCAGCCAGAACTTCAAAAGAATGCGCAGACACGCCCTTATATGGAATGTTGGTGTTTCATAATGCAGCGAGGGAAAGAGACAGACACAGACAGGGAAAGAGGTAGACACAGACAGGGTAAGACACAGACATAGCAGGGTAAGAGACAGACACAAAGAGACAGACAAAGACAAAGAGACAGACTGACAGGGAAAGAGACAGACAGGGAAAGAGAGGGAAAGAGAGAGACAGGTTAAGAGACACAGACAGGAAAAGAGACAGACACAGACAAAGAGACAGACAGACACAGGGAAACAGACAGGGAAAGAGAGTGAAAGAGACAGACAGAGAAAGAGAGGGAAAGAGACAGACAAGGAAAGAGACAGACAGGGAAAGTGACAGAGATAGATAGACAGACAAGGAAAGAGATAGACAGACAGACAGACGGGGAATGAGATTGAATATATGTGCAGGTCAGTTTTTTGATATTTCTAGGGAATGAGATTGAGACAGACGGAGAAAGAGACAGAGATAGTCAGAGACAGACAGGGAAAGAGACAGACAGACAAAGAGATAGAGAGAGAGACAGGGAAAGAGACAGACAGACAAAGATAGAGAGAGAGACAGAGATATATACAGAGGGGGAGACAGACAGAGAATGGGAGAGAAACAGAGAGACAGTTACTATCCTGGGCGTTAATATATTCTATTTATACATTCTATCCCGGGAATATTAATACATTCTATTTTGTTAACAGCAGTTATTAACCCGGGCGAAGCCGGGTAGTACAGCTAGTTAGATATATATATATATATGTATATATATATATATATATATATATATATATATATATATATACAGGGCTCTGACACCTCCCTGGCCATCCTGATCCGGGCACAATGGAGTTAACCAGGTCAGCTTTGGTTCCAGGTGATTCACAGGAGTGAGCTGGTCTACATTGTTTGAAAAATATATATATATATATATATATATATATATATATATACACTAGCTGTACTGCCCGGGTTAATAACTGATGTTAAAAAAAATAGAATGTATTAACAGAAATGTATTCTGCACACAAAAACCACAAAACAAATAGATAGAAATGTAATTATTAAAAGGCAAAAACTAAGCTAATAGAAGCATTTCACATCATATATTTCAACACCACAGATATTCCACACAGATTTAACTAAATTGGCCAAGTAATGTGCTCCGTCTGTCTCTTTCCAGGTCTGTCTCTTTTCAGGTGTCTCTTTCCAGGTCTGTATCTTTTCAGGTGTCTCTTTCCCCGTCTGTCTCTTTCTCCATGTGTCTCTTTCTCCATCTGTCTCTTTCCCCATCTGCCTGTCTCAGTCTGTCTCTTTCTTTGTATGTCTCTATCTCTCTGTTTCTTTCCTCATCTGTCTCTTTCCAGGTCTGTCTCTTTCCCAGGTCTGTCTCTTTCCCCGTCTGTCTCCCCGTCTCTTGGTCTGTGTTTTTTCCTGTCTGTCTCTTTCCCTGTCTGCCTGTCTCTGTCTGTCTCTTTCCTTGCCTGTCTCTATTTCTCTGTCTCTTTCCCCGTCTGTCTATATCAAGGTCTGTGTCTTTCCCCATCTATCTTTGTCTGTCTCTCTGGCTGTCTCCTCCTTCCCTGTCTGCCTGTCTATGTCCCTGTCTGCCTGTCTATGTCCCTGTCTGCATGTCTGTGTAATACTATTGTATGTACTGAGGATTTCGATTGCATTAGGGCAATGACAACCAGAGACGGGTTCTTGGTGCAAAGACGTTTTATAATATGTAACCGCAATATGTACACAGAACAGAACATAAACACAGTAGAACATAAACACAGTAAATACCTGCCGGGTTCGGAGCAAAGGGGAATTCCCGGGACCGCGCACCGGACTCCCCCAGGGAGACCACCAGGAGCGAACCCCTATACAGGGACTGTCTGGCAATCACCCCAGAAGGCCTAAATGCGCAGCAGCCGGGACACGAAAGGGCAACAGGTATAGTCCAAAAATGTCCGTACATGATGTGGAACGTGAGTCCTAGGGTGGATATGAAACGGAAGGGACCGGGCAGAAGTGCCGACCAGAGACGGCAGACAGAGTCCGAGCACAGCTTGATGAGACCAGGTGAAGTCCAGAGCCGGTGTCGGGTGTTTCAGCAGGATCCAAACAGCAATCAGGAGATGAGAGCAGCAGGGCAGGAGTACACAGGAAGCAGTATACTCAGGCAACTAGACTAAGCTTAGGGGCGGCTTTTAAACAGATGAACAGGAAGTAGGGCAACAGAACAGAAAACTCCATGTTAACAAAGGACAAGATCCTTCAGAAGAAAACTGGAAATCCCGGAACTCTGACAGTACTCCCCCCCCAGAAACGTCCTCAGGACGGACCAGGGCCAGGCTTGTCCGGGTACCTCCGATGAAACTGAGCAACCTTCCGGGGCGCTCGGATGTTACCCACAGGTTCCCAGGAATCGTCCTCGGGGGAGTACCCCTGCCAACGTACCAGATACTGAAGCCGATGCCGATGGAGCCGGGAGTCAATAATGTCATCAACCACGAACTGCTCCTGGCCATCAACCATCACCGGCGGAGGAGGAGGCACGATACGACCTTGAAACGTATTAGGGGAAACTGGTTTCAGCAGAGAACCGTGAAAGACCGGGTGTACCTTTAAATTGTGCGGCAACCTCAGCCGACAGGCCACAGAGCTCACTATCCCGGTGATCTTGAACGGACCAATGAATTTCTGCCCCAGCTTCTGCGAAGGAACACTTAGTTTCAGATTCTTGGTGGATAACCACACCGAGTCCCCTACCTTATACATGGGTGCCTGTTTCCGGTGAGTGTCTGCCGACTTCTTGTAACACTCCTGAGCCGAAGCCAAAGAGTCCTTTAAAACCTCCAGATTCCGTTGTAGCTCCGTCAATCTGTCCTCCACCGCTGGCACCGAAACCACCACCGGTGACCTAGGCAAAATATTCGGATGGTAACCCAAGTTAGCGAAAAAGGGCGTTACCTTAGTGGAGCTGCTCTGAGTGTTGTTATACGAGAATTCCGCCAAAGGAAGCAGCTGCAACCAATCGTCCTGCAGATGGCTGACATAACATCGCAGGTACTGCTCCAGGGTTTGATTAGTCCGTTCGGTTTGCCCATTTGTCTGGGGATGGTATGCAGAAGACAAACAGACATCAATATGGAGTGCAGAACAAAACCCTTTCCAGAACTTAGAAGTGAACTGCACGCCCCGGTCAGAGATGATCTCATCCGGTACCCCATGCAACCGAAATATATTCTGGATAACCAAATCCACTGTCTCTGCGGCTGAGGGAAGACCGGTACATGGAATAAAGTGAGCAGCCTTTGTCAACCGATCCACTACCACCAAAATGTTATTGTTACCGCCCGAGACGGGCAACTCCACAATAAAATCCATTGAGATGGATCCCCAAGGGCGAGATGGCACGGGTAACGGTTGAAGGAGTTCCGTAGGAGCCACACGAGGGACCTTGCACTGGGCACAAACCACACATGAGTGGACATAGTCTTTCACATCCTTTAAACAGGTAGGCCACCAGAAAAAACGACTCAGAAATTCCTGCGTCTTCTGTACCCCCCTATGACCTGCCAACACGGAGTCATGGACCAACTTGAGAACCCGAAGTCTTACAGCCTCCGGGACATAAATACGTCACTCTCTCAACCACACACCATTCCGAAGGACAAGAGTCACATCATTCGGGGGGGCAGCAAGAAATACGTCACCATCATAGGCCAGCTTGATGTCCTTCCACAAGTCCTGGTCCCAGATTACTCCAACAAAATTGGCATCTGATAAAACGGTCTGAGACGGGGTTCCAGGCACGGAGTCCATGGCGTGGATTCGGGACAAGGCATCGGCTTTCCCATTACGTGCCCCTAGACGGTATGTAACGATAAAATTGAACTGGTTAAGGAACAGGCTCCAACGGGCTTGCCGTGGAGACAGGCACCTGGCAGATTTAAGGAATTCTAGGTTACGATGGTCTGTGAGAACTATCACTTGTTGTGCTGCTCCTTGTAAGTGGTGTCTCCATTCCTTAAAAGCAGAAATAATCGCCAACAATTCCTTGTCCGCAATGTCATAGTTCCTTTCTGCCGGGGACAACCGGCGGGAAAAGAAGGCACACGGGTGCAAGAGACTCTTGTCCCCAGTCCTTTGTGAAAGGATAGCCCCTAATGCATAATCGGAAGCATCGACTTCCACAATAAAAGGGAGTGCGGGATTCGGGTGTATTAGTATTGGTGCTGAGGTAAAACAAACCTTGAGACGATTGAAAGCTTCCTGGGCCTGGGTGGACCACACAAACTTCTGCCCCTTTTTGGTTAACAGAGTGATAGGACGGACGATCTCTGAAAAGTTGCGGATAAAGCGTCTGTAATAGTGTTGAGCGAGTATGCTTGTCACTACTCGGTACTCGCACGAGTATCACTGTACTCGGGCTACTCGGCGGGGACCGAGTAATCTCGCGATACTCGTGCTGTACTCGTGGTCTTCATCCCTGCATGTTGGCGCTCTTTTGAGAGCCAGCCCTCATGCAGGGATTGGCTGGCAGACCACTGCAATGCCACAGCCCTGTTAGTTGTGGAATTGCAGTGATTGGCCGGCCTGCACAGCGTGACTGAGCCTTTATACCGGCGGGCGCGCTGTGCTCTGTACACAGCTATCCAGACAGTCAGTGCAGGAAGAGTGTTGCTGCTTCACGGAAAGGTTTGCGGCCCTTTATAGTTATTTCCGTAGCAGGGCTGCAAACAGTGTGACCAGAAGTCCTTCTCAGGACTATTGTAGTTGTATACAGGCAGGCAGGGTATAGCCAGGTCGGAGTACAGGCTAGTGACCAGAAGAGTCCTTCTCAGGACTATTGTAGCTATATACAGGCAGGCAGGGTATATAGCCATTCCTAGTGGTGACCGTATACCAGCCTTCATCATATCTGGGGCTGGTGTACACAGTCTAAAACAGTCCTGATAGTTTCAGGCTTCTCAGTAATTGTCGCTCCTAAAAAGCTGTTAGGTTCTTAGTGCGTCCGTGCGTGCATTTAAAAACCGCACGTGTGTGCCTGTCGGTGGCAGCGTACAGGTGCACTTGTGTGCGTTTTGCACAAACTAGTATATAACGCACAAGTCTAGTGAATAATACACGTCAGCAGTGTCTGATAGTGTCAAACTTCTCAGTAATTGTCGCTCCTAAAAGCCTGTTAGGTTCTTAGTGCGGCCGTGCTTGCATTTAAAAACCGCACGTGTGTGCCTGTCGGTGGCAGCGTACAGGTGCACTTGTGTGCGTTTTGCACAAACTAGTATATAACGCACAAGTCTAGTGAATACACGTCAGCACAGCATTGCAAAATGCGCAAGGGCGTTGGCAAGGAACAAGGAAGTGGACGTGATGGTGGTGCAGGCAGAGGCCGAGGTCGTGGGCAAGCTCTAATTTCGCCACAACAAAGGGCCACATCTACTCGCTCGCACGTCCTGTCCCAAATTCTTGGGGACCGCAGCAGTACACCGCTCTTGAACCAAGACCAGTGTCAACAGGTTGTTAGTTGGATAGCGGATAATGCTTCCAGTCAGATTGGCACCACCACAAACACTCTGTCTTCCACACGGTCAAGTGTCAGTAGCCGTGATACTGCACCGCACATTTCAGAACCTGATCCTCCTTCCTACCACAAGGCTGAGTACACGTCCTCGGACATTAATGATCCCACACTTGGACACTCGGAAGAGCTGTTCACGTTTCCATTCGCACATTCTGGCCTCTCGCCAGCTCATATTGAAGTGGGTCATGAGGAGATCGTCTGTACAGATGGCCAAATATTTGAGCAGCCACGTTCTCACGAAGTTGGCAACGTGTCTCAACAAGGGGTGGACGATGATGAGGCACAATTGTCAGGAAGTCAGGAGGAGGAGCAGGGTGCGGAAGAGGAAGACGACGTGGTGGATGATCCAGTAACTGACCCAACCTGGCAGGAGGATATGCAGAGCGAGGACAGCAGTGCACAGGGGGAGGGAGGCGTAGCATCCCAACAGGCAGTAAGAAGCAGGGTGGTGGCCCCAGGCAGACGTCAGGCAACTGTTCCCCGGAACAACACGACACAAGGTGCCTGTACAAATGTTAGGTCTTCCCGAGTCTGGCAGTTTTTTAAGTTGGCTCCAGATGATTCTAAAAAGGCCATTTGCAACACCTGCCGTGCCAGCATCAGCAGGGGTACCAAAACTAGCAGCCTGACCACCACCAGCATGATCAGGCACATGTCAGCCAAGCACCCGACTTTGTGGGAGGTACAACAGAGTCTAGGAGCAGTGCTTGCTGATGTCACTGCTACGTCTTCGCTGGTTGTGCATGCGAGCCAATCCCCTGTCCATGCTGCCTGCGAACAAGCCTCCTCCGGCCCTGCACCTGCAGTTGCCTACGCAGAAATAACACCATCATCAAGCACGTCCTTGTCCCAGCGCAGCGTTTAGTTATCCATTCAGCAAACCTTTGAACGCAGGCGCAAATACACTGCCAACGCCCCACATGCCACACTTCTAAATGCTAACATTTCGCGACTGCTTGCGCTGGAAATGTTGCCTTTTAGGCTGGTGGAGACAGAAGCATTCCGCGACCTGATGGCGGCAGCTGTCCCATGTTACTCGGTCCCCAGCCGCCACTATTTCTCCCGGTGTGCCGTCCCCGCATTGCATAACCACGTGTCACAAAACATCACACGTGCCCTGAACAACGCTGTTTCAGCCAAAGTCCACCTAACCACAGACACGTGGACAAGTGCTTGTGGGCAAGGCCGCTACATCTTGTTGACAGCACACTGGGTTAATATTGTGGAAGCTGGGACCCAGTCTGAGCGAGGGACGGAACACGTCCTTCCCACACCAAGGTTTGCAGGCCCTACCTCAGTCAGGGTTTCACCCACACTCTACAGCTCCGGAATGTCATGCTCTTCAGCCTCCTCCTCCTCCTGCGCATCCTCATCCACTTTACCCTCCACACCAGTCCCAAGCTGGAAGCACTGCAGCACTGCCTCGGCGAAGCGGCAACAGGCTGTGCTGAAGCTAATCTGCATAGGTGACAAACCCCACAATGCAGAAGAGGTGTGGACAGCTCTGAAACAGCATGCAGATGACTGGCTCACACCTCTGAACCTAAAGCCAGGAAAGGTTGTGTGTGACAATGGCCGGAACCTGGTGGTGGCTTTGAGGCAAGGCCACCTGACACATGGTCCATGCGTGGCCCATGTGCTCAATCTCGTGGTTCAGCGGTTTCTAAAGTCATACCCAGAGCTGTCTGATCTGCTGGTAAAAGTTCGCCGCCTGTCTGCACATTTTCGAAAGTCACCTACTGCTTCAGCCGGCCTTGCCGGCTTTCAGCGCCGTTTGCATCTTCCGGCTCACAGACTGGTGTGTGATGTCCCCACGCGTTGGAATTCAACTCTGCACATGTTGGTCAGGATATGTGAGCAGAAGAGGGCAGTTGTTGAGTACCTGCATCACCTAAGCCGTCGGGAAATGGGTCAAACTCCACACATAACACCTGAGGAGTGGAGGTGGATGTCCGACCTATGTACCATCCTCCAAAACTTTGAGGACTCCACCAAGATGGTGAGTGGGGATGACGCCATTATTAGCGTCGCCATACCGCTTCTCTGCCTTCTAAAACGGTCTCTGCTCAAAAACAAACATGATGCATTGCAGGCGGAGCGCGATGAGTTGGAGCAAGAAACAGTAGTGGGTGTGGGTGATAACACACAGCCGAGCCTCGTCTCATCACAACGTGCAGTGGAGGACTATGACGAGGAGGAGGATGAAGACATGGAGCAACTCTCCGGCCAAATTGAGGATATGACATGCACACCAGTCATATCCTCGGTTCAGCGTGGCTGGCCAGAGGACAGGGTAGATGAGGAGGAGGAGGAGGACAGCATGTTCAGTCATCGTGTTGGTCAGGATACTGAAGTACTGGCTGTTAAGAGTCTGGCGCACATGGCTGACTTTATGGTAAGCTGCCTGTCTCGTGACCCTCGCGTTAAGAACATCTTGGCCGACAATCATTTACTGGTTGGTAACACTGTTAGACCCACGCTACAAGGAGAACTTTATGTCTCTTATTCCCGAGGCGGAGAGGTCAGCCAAAATGCAGCAGTTCCGGAAGGCCATAGTCACGGAAGTAGGCAAAGCATTCCCCTCACAAAACGCTAGCGGCATAGGTCAGGAATCAGTGGACAACTAAGGCGTACAGCCGAGAGGGGCACAAGTCCAATCCGCCAGAGGTAGGGGAACAGTCTTTAAGATGTGGGACAGTTTTCTCAGCCCCTCACATACCACAGCCCCTGAGGTGCGGGGTAGTGCCACAAGAAATCCTAAGTTTGCCCAGATGCTCAAGGAGTACCTTGCAGATCGAACAACTGTACTCCGACATTCCTCTGTGCCTTACAATTATTGGGTATCCAAGTTGGACACGTGGCATGAATTGGCTCTCTACGCCTTGGAAGTCCTGGCCTGCCCTGCCGCTAGCGTTTTGTCAGAGCGTGTTTTTAGTGCCGCAGGTGGAATCATTACAGATAAACGCACCCGCCTGTCAACTGAAAATGCTGACAGGCTGACTCTGATCAAGATGAACAAGGGTTGGATTGGGCCAGACTTCACCACACCACCAGCAAATGAGAGCGGAATTTAAAGTTTGTAACGGGAATTTGCCATGTACCTCCACTCACCCATGGGTACACACTTCTGGACTTTGGATAATCGTTGGACTGCTCCTCCTTCTCCTCATGCGCCACCATGATGACCGTTACAATAGTTAGGCCGTTGTTTCAGGTATACCCCCAGTGGTAAATTTTTTCGCCCATTCTTTCAAAATGGACATTACAACGACAGGAGACCCGCTCCTTTGCAATGGGAACAATGTTTTGAGGCCCTCATGCACATCTCTATCCAGGGACAATGTGGAGCCTCCCAATTTTTGGCTGCCCTGCCAAAGGGCTATACTACAATAGACCCACTTCCTTACAATGGGCACTTCTGGTTTACAGGCCATCATGCACGTCTCTATCCAGGGACAATGTGGAGCCTCCCAATTTTTGGCTGTCCTGCCAAAGGGCTATACTACAATAGACCCACTTCCTTACAATGGGCACTTCAGGTTTACAGGCCCTCATGCACGTCTCTATCCAGGGACAATGTGGAGCCTCCCAATTTTTGGCTGTCCTGCCAAAGGGCTTTACTACAATAGACCCACTTCCTTACAATGGGCACTTCAGGTTTACAGGCCCTCATGCACGTCTCTATCCAGGGACAATGTGGAGCCTCCCAATTTTTGGCTGCCCTGCCTAAGGGCTATACTACAATAGACCCACTTCCTTACAATGGGCACTTCAGGTTTACAGGCCCTCATGCACGTCTCTATCCAGGGACAATGTGGAGCCTCCCAATTTTTGGCTGCCCTGCCTAAGGGCTATACTACAATAGACCCACTTCCTTACAATGGGCACTTCTGGTTTACAGGCCCTCATGCACGTCTCTATCCAGGGACAATGTGGAGCCTCCCAATTTTTGTCTGCCCTGCCTAAGGGCTATACTACAATAGACCCACTTCCTTACAATGGGCACTTCAGGTTTACAGGCCCTCATGCACGTCTCTATCCAGGGACAATGTGGAGCCTCCCAATTTTTGGCTGCCCTGCCTAAGGGCTATACTACAATAGACCCACTTCCTTACAATGGGCACTTCTGGTTTACAGGCCCTCATGCACGTCTCTATCCAGGGACAATGTGGAGCCTCCCAATTTTTGGCTGTCCTGCCAAAGGGCTATACTACAATAGACCCACTTCCTTACAATGGGCACTTCAGGTTTACAGGCCCTCATGCACGTCTCTATCCAGGGACAATGTGGAGCCTCCCAATTTTTGGCTGCCCTGCCAAAGGGCTATACTACAATAGACCCACTTCCTTACAATGGGCACTTCAGGTATACAGGCCCTCATGCACGTCTGTATGCAGGGGCATTGGTGAACCTCACAATTTTGGACTGCCCTGGCAAAGGAAAATACTACAAAGACTCACTTCCTCAAAATGGGCACATTAGACTCAAGAGGCCTTCATGTACGTCTCTTCTCAGGGACATCGGAGTGCCACACAATGTTTTCACGTAAAATCTTTCATGTCATCTCCAAAAGTAACATACACCAGCTCTATCTCACTATTGGGTCTGTGCCCTTAACATTTCCGCCATGAAAATTCATTTTGGTGTCATTTTTGAAGGTTTTCTGGTGAGTCCGTAAAAATGGCGTAAAACGCGGACAAAATTGTTCACAGCTGTGACTTTTGAGTGATAAATGCTTCAAGGGGTCTTCCCCATGCTGTTGCCATGTCATTTGAGCACTCTTCTGAGACTTTTGTGACATTTTTAGGGTTTCTACATGCTGCCGGGGGTCATTTCATAAAAATACTCGGGTCTCCCATAGGATAACATTGGGCTCGGTGCTCGGGCCGAGTACACGAGTATCTTGGGATGCTCGGCCCGAGCCTCGAGCACCCGAGTTTTTTAGTACTCGCTCATCACTAGTCTGTAAAAGTTAGCAAAACCGACAAAGCGTTGTACCTCCTTGATGTTTCCTGGTTCCGGCCAGTCTAGAATTGCTTGTATCTTGCCAGACTCCATGTTGAGTCCCTGAGGAGAGATGACATATCCTAAAAATTGTATCTTTGAGCAATGGAATTTGCACTTCTCCAGTTTAATATACAGGTGGTTATCCCTCAGACGGGTAAGTACTGTCTTGACGTGCTCCTGGTGTTCCTGTAGGGAATCAGAAAAGATCAAGATATCATCCAGGTAAATCACCATGAACTGGTCCATTATATCCCTAAAAATATCGTTGACTAGGTGTTGGAAAGCCGCAGGAGCATTACAGAGTCCGAAGGGCATCACTAGATACTCATAATGTCCATACCGACATCTGAACGCTGTTTTCCACTCATCCCCGGGACATATGCGGAGTAGATTATATGCCCCACGGAGATCCAATTTAGTAAATATTTTGGCCTGTTGTACTCTCTCCAATAGTTCGGGAATCAACGGCAATGGATACCTGTTCCAGATGGTTATCTTATTTAGTTCCCGGTAGTCGATACAAGGTCTCAGAGTCCCCTCTTTCTTCTTCACGAAAAAGATGGGTGCCCCCGCTGGTGAGGTAGAAGGTCGAATAAATCCCTTGGCTAGGTTTTCATCAATATAATCTTTTAGTGCTTGTAACTCTGGTGCCGCCAACGGATAGACATGACCAAACGGGATCTCTGCCCCTGGGAGTAATTCTATGGGACAATCATACGGTCTATGCGGGGGAAGCCGATCTGCTTTTCTTTTGTCGCATATATCAGCGAAGTCATGATAAACCGGGGGTAGAACAGGTACCTGTACAGTGCCCTCCGCGTTCTGTGTTACCGGAACTGGTACAGTTGGACTAATGGTTGGACCACTCTGGGGTGGGAAGGATATTTCTTTAGTCTCCCAATCGATGACTGGATTTGTAGACCGCAGCCAAGGAATTCCTAAAATTATCGGAAAATGGGGAGAAGAAATCAACATGAAAACAAGGGTCTCCTGCTGACCTGTTTTCATCACCAATTCAAGGGGTTCTGTCTCCCGATCAACTGGTCCGGAAACTAATGGAGAACCGTCTACCGTCTCCATGGTAACCGGTGAGGATCGTTGTTGAGTCTGGATACCGTGTTTCCTGGCAAAAGAAGAGTCCATGAAATTTCCCCCTGCCCCAGAGTCTATCATAGCAGATGTAGGAATTAACTGTCCCTTCCACCGAATCTGAATGGGAAGCGAGCAATGGGTGTATTTCCCTTACGGGTGCTTAGGTGAAGTTGACATCACTGTCGAGGGAACTACCGCATCCAGGTGCATACTGGTTTCAGAGACGTCGGACTCTGCGTCAGTGTTGTCACACTCTGCCACTGCTGCTAGTACCTTATTCGGGCGATTGGGACGTTTTGGGCAATCAATCAGAAAATGGTTCGATTGACCACAATAGAAACACAAACGCTCACGAAGCCGATGTTCACGACGTTCGTTGGTCTCTCGCCTTTGCAGAGAGTCCACTTGCATAGGAACATCCTCGGCCTCCCGTGGCGTCTTGTGAGCGGGTTCCCTAGAAGGGAAAGCAAAGTCGGTTACCCGGTTTACAGCTGCCCATTTTTCCTGTCTACGTTCCGTCAAGCGGGTATCGATACGCACACAGTGATGGAGAAACAGTTCAAAATCCCCTGGAGATTCGGAATGAGCTAACTCGTCCTTGATGGTACCGGGCAGACCCTTTCTGAAAACTGACAATAGCGCATTGTTTCCCCAGTCGGTGTCTACCACTAACCTCTTGAACTCGGTGGCGTATTCGATGACAGACCGCTTTCCCTGACGTAAGGAAAGCAGAGCCGATTCAGCGGTAGCATGGCGATTAGGATCATCAAACATTTGTGCCATGGCTGTTAAAAAATCATCCAGGTTATTTAAACGGATATCACGATTCTCAATCATAGGATTAGCCCAAGCCAGTGCTCGTGAGGTTAACAACATGATTATGCATAATACCATTGACCGGTCAGAACGGAAATAATCAGCATGTACATCAAAAACAGTATACACTGGTTAACAAACCCACAGAACTGACTTCGATCACCACTGAAACGAAATGGGGGTAACCTAGGCATACCGGCAGCTGATACGGACGTAGTGGGGACGGCTTCCTGAGCCTCCACTCTGACTTGCAAATCCTGAATAGCCGGACCCAGTACCTGGTGATCATGGCCCAGCTGTGCCTCCACATCTCTAAGTTTAGTTTGCACCGCCTCCATCTCCTGCTGCAAGGAGTTAATCATGGAGAAAAGCTGATCTACTCGTGTCTCAGTCATTGCCCCAGCGAAATCCTCTTATGGCCTGAGTATAATGTAATACTATTGTATGGGTCTCACTGATCAGTTGTACTGGCGTCTATTACCGTAGACGCCAGTACAACTGAAGCGGTGACCGCCGGCACTTCCGGGTCAGAACAACATCACCCTTGTGATCAGGTCAGCTGATCACATTGCTGACGTCATTCGTTGGCGTCGTAGCCGCCCCGGGGCAAATATCAGTGGCTCCAGTCAGTGTGAACAGAAGACACCGGAGATGAAGAGGAAGAATAGCCGGTGAGGGGGAAAGTAGATAGCTGGCAGGAAAAAGGAAAAGCTTGTGCCCAAAACGAGGGCTCACCAGATAAATAATGCATATAACATCTTACTACCACAGTCAAAAAATACAAAACTGTACCAGAATCAATGTAAAAACATTAGAAAAGAAACATGTATAGACTGTTAATGTGTACATCTCTCTCTCTCTCTCTCTCTCTCCCTATATATATATATATATATATATATATATATATATATATGCATATATATACGGTACAGGCAGACACAGACACAGACAGAGACACACGGGGAAAGAGACAGACAGACGGGGAAAGAGACAGACGGGGAAAGAGACAGCCCTGGAAAGAGACAGCCCTGGAAAGAGACAGACCAAGACAGACGGGGAAAGAGACAGACGGGGAAAGAGACAGACAGACACACACATAGACACAGACACAGAGATAGAGACAGACAGACACAGAGATGGAGACAGATAGACTGATACAAATACAGACAGAGATAGAAATAGTCAGACAGAGACCTAGACACAGACAGACAACGAGACAGACAGACAGCGACACACATACAGAGACTGGGAGAGAGACAGACAGACAGTTACTATCCCAGGCAACGCCCAGGTACCACAGCTAATATATATATATATATATATGTCGCGGGCGGAGGAGGGGACGCATCGCTCTCCCACTGCTCGGGTCCGGCTGCCGCTGCTGCTGCGGCCTGCTGCTGCTCGGTGGCTCGAGCGATGGGCCGGATCCCGGGGACTCGAGCGGCGCTCCTCGCCCGTGAGTGAAAGGGGTTTGGCTTTTGGGATAGTTTATTGTCCGTGACGCCACCCATGGTTGTGGTGATTGTATGGACACCACCGCTGCTCTGTATGGGGATCCCGGGAGCGGTGACAGGGAGCAGCAAAGTTGTTAGTTCTCCCCTCCGTGGGTAGGGGGTGGTTGTCCCGGGGCCCAGTGATGAGGTGGGGGATGCTGGATGGCAGGGCTGGTGCAGGGCTTGGTGGGGTGCAGGGACGCGGGGGCAGCGCTGTGCCTCACGGCACTGTGGTACTCACTCAGCCTGAGACGATGACACAGTTCTCGGTAAAACACACGGCTGGAAAGACAGTTCCCAAGGACGGCTGCTGTTGCTTTTCCCCGGTAGTTGGCGGTGACGGTCTCTGTCCCTGCACCTAGTGTAATGTTGGTAGCGATGGGTTCCCACTGGTAACTCGCTCCCCGACTTGGATATGTGCCGGAGGAGCCCCTCTTTGCCCGCAGGCGCTGGCCCTGAGAAACTGGTGCCTTGGCGGTGGCGGTGTCTCTCTCTAACGGTTGGACTGTTGCCTTCAATCGGGACTTTAGCTGTTTGGAGACCCAGGAGGTCCCCTTCACTGACGGATTTGGCAAATTCACGGCGACTCCTAGCCTTGCCGGGATCCGAAAGGCCCCTGCCAATGGTGCTGGCTTCTCTTCGTATACCGCTCCGGTACCGCCGGGCCACCACCCGTCCACGGTCCTTTCGGCAACCTTCGATCAGCCTCTCCTGCAGACAGTCACCGCCGTCTGCTGACCTTGCTGTTCTCAGTCCGGGGCACACACCCGGACCAACTTCAGGCTTTCTCAAATGTCACTTTCTCTGTCACTACTCTCACAGTCCTCCTTCTCCTTCCTCTCACTTTGAACTCTCCAACTAATCTGCCTGGTTTTCCCGCCTCCAGGGCTGTGAACTCCTCGGTGGGCGGAGCCAACCGCCTGGCCCACCCCCTGGTGTGGACATCAGCCCCTGGAGGAAGGCAACAAGGATTTTTGTGTTAGCTTTGGTGTACCTATCCGGGGTGTAGGGTGTGGTGGTGTCATGACCTGTGACCCCTGGCTTGCCCAGGGCGTCACATTCCCCCTTAGCAAAATGCAGACCGTCCGCGGGCTGCCCATCCAACACCGGTTTTATTTTTCTGAAAAGATATAAAAAATATGACATAAAAGTAAAATAACTTCATCCCACAACGGGAGGCACTTTTCTTAAACGTTACGGAAACATTTTAAAACGGTTGCTGCTGCCGCTCTCTCCCACCCAAGTAACCTGGCCCTGATGCTGCCCCTAAAACCCAGGCAGCACCCCTTGACTCCAGTCCTGAACCAGTTACCCGAGCGGGATCTGTCCTTCCCCTCCAGAGGGTAGCCACCGGTTCCTGTGGTGGCTGGGCCCCAGCCTGCTCCACTGCGGGCCCTCCCTCCAACCTGCCTCTCCGGAGGCGATAAACGGTACTGCAACAAAAATATTTTTATTTACAAGCCACTTAACGTTTGTGGTTGCCCTGCAAGTTCACGGGCTTGTCCATAGAGAGTTCCCTATGCAACTAGATGGTCCCTTCGGGGACAATACTGCTGGCAACGGCCAGTTCCAATCACGGTAATCAGGTAACTCTTCGGTTTGATCACTTATCATCTTTTGCAGAACTTAAAACTTTCAAACACACACAGACACTTCTTCCCCCCTTTTAAAGGACGGTTTCCCTGTACCTAAGTGGGGGTCTACCTAGGTTGGGACGGGTGGACCTCCGGGGTCCGGTGTAAGTGGGGCTAGGCAGTCGGGCCGAGGGAACAATCAGTTCCTCCTCCCTGCTATCGTGTGGGGCAGGCGGAGGCATAGGGGAGCTGGGTACAGGTTCGTCCCTGGGCACTGGCACTGACTCACGGTTGACCGCTTCCGTCACTTCTTCATCCACGGGTTGTGGGAACAGTATCACTGGAAGAATCACCGCGCCATTCTGCGTAGGCCAGTCCGCTGGGAAGTCGCCCATCACAGTGTGGATCACCTCTTTTGCTTTCTCTGCTGGTGGAGGAACCGGTACTTCAGCCGTAGCCCTCAATGCTGGTGGGCACCTTTTCAGATGGTCTCGGGAGACTGTGGCCAAAGTGCCCCCTTGGTCACGACTGATTTGGTAAGTCTTCCCATCTTCCCATCCTGTGGGCTGTATGACGTATGGGGTTTGTTCCCATTGATCATCCAGCTTGTGGGTTCTCCTCTTCTGCTTCAGCACTACATCTCCAGGCTGAAAAGGGCCAGCAGACGCCTTTTGATTGAAGCGACTCCGACTCAAGTTCTTCTCGACATATTCTTGAATCTGACGGTATTGTACCCTCCGCCAAGTTTCCCATTCAGCTGTCGACGGGAGTGCTTCTGGGGCCTCCAATCCCATGTCCAGATCCACCGGTAGCCGACCGGGCCGAGCCCTCATCAGGTATGCTGGGGTGCACTTCGTCGAACTGAAAGGGATGTTGTTGTACATATCGACCAAGTCGGGTAGCCTCTCTGGCCACAGGTTCCGCTCTTCCAACGGTAACGTCTTGAGGAGTCCCAGGACCAAGTGGTTCATCTTCTCACACATGCCGTTGGTCTGGGCATGGTAAGGGGTGGTCCGGATCTTCTTACAGCCGTACAACTGGCAGAACTCATGGAACACCTCCGCTTCAAAGGCCGGGCCTTGGTCAGTCAACACTCTCTCTGGGTATCCATGTGGCCGGCAGAAGTAAGCCTGGAACGCTCTAGCGGCAGTACGACCAGTTAGGTCCTTGACTGGGACAACCACCATGAACCTCGAATAGTGGTCTACTATGGTCAACGCATAGGTGTACCCACTTCGGCTGGGGGTGAGCTTGACATGGTCCAGGGCGACCAGCTCCAGCGGCTGATGTGTAATGATCGGGTGTAGGGGCGCCTTCTGGCTGGCCTCGTCCTTCCTCCTCAGCGTTCAAGGACCGCACTCTCGGCACCAGGCCTCTACAGATTCCCGCATCCCACTCCAATAGAACCGCTCTCTCAACAGCATCTCCAGCTTCTTCCATCCGAAGTGTCCAGCACCATCATGGTATGCCTGCAGAACAGTGGGCACATCGGCTTGGGGAATAACCAACTGACGGATTTTCTCATGAGTCTTCGGGTTGATCAGCTCACGGTACAACTTCCCTTGATGTAGGTACAGCCGGGTCCGTTCCTTCCACAAGCGTTGGGCTTCAGCTGGGGCGGCAGGGTCCATCCCAGCAGCGCCTTGCTCCACCAGGGTCTTGACTAGGCGGACAGCGGGCGCCTGGTTTTGAGCCTCCTGACACTCCTGACTGTGCAGTGGGTCAACCTAGCTTGTGTGTGTCCTCTCATGCAGTTACAAAACTTACCGTGTATGGGAAGCTGAGACCCAGGCTATTTATGCGTATGATATGGATTGGCAATAGGTGTGGTTGGGGAGGGTTCACAAACGAAAAAATACAGTATTCACACAGCAGTTTCTGCTATTTCATGTATTCCCCTTGCATAGTCACTGGTGTGCATACCTTATCTCCCCATAGTGATGTTTTTTAGGTTTTTGCACCCAGTTCAGACTTAGAATGGTGTTCCAAACGTTATTCCTATTTGTTAGTATTTTTTCGTTTGTGAACCCTCCCTAACCACACCTATTGCCAATCCATATCATACGCATAAATAGCCTGGGTCTCAGCTTCCCATACACGGTAAGTTTTTTAACTGCATGAGAGGACACACACAAGCTAGGGACCCCAACGTAGAGAAATACTTTGGCGTAGTGTTGGGGCTCAGTTGCATTGATCAATTCAGTAGCTAAATTTCTCTAGATTCATATGTTCATGGCAGTAATGCAGGTTCCATTTTCACATTTTCACTCTTGCATATAGCTATTGGATTTTTCAAGTCAGTATTCACACAGCAGTTTCTGCCATTTCATGTATTCCCCTTACATAGTCACTGGTGTGCATACCTTATCTCCCCATACCGAATGCTATCCGCGGGCCGTTGCCGGCACTGGTAAAACTGCATCCTCAGCTTGGCTTCGGTACGGGTCTCAAAGGCAGTCTGTAGCTTCTCAAAGATGGTGGCTACAGAGAACCGGTCCCCCTCGGCCCAGGTCTCCGCTTCCTGCTCAGCCGCGCCGGTTAGCTGGTCCAGCACTACCGCTGCACGTTGCTTATCAGTCAGGGGGTACAATTCCAAAAGCGGATTAAGCTTTTTCCGGAAGACCTGTAAAGCATCAGGTTTCCCGTCATACTGCGGTAGCCAGGTAGCTCCGGGCACATAGGGCAAGGAGAACGGCATCACCTGAGCGAGAGCGGGGGCCGCGGCACCTCCTGCCAGCACGGCCGGGACCTGGGCAGGCCCATTCCCATCCACGGGTGCCACTGCGGCTGCGACCACCGCTACTCCAGCGGCTCCGTCGGGCGCAGACATCTTGTTTCCTCCTCTATCGGGGCGGGGTTTTGGCCTTCGCGCCTCTGCTACTCGAGAAGACGCTCGAGCAGGAACTCTTCGCGCCAAAGATGGCGGCTTCTGAAATTTTCCGGCCGGACACCTCCGGCGGTCACAAGGCGCACCTCTACCCAACGGCAGAGCGGTAAGATCCTGTTCGTGACGCCAAGTTGTCGCGGGCAGAGGAGGGGACGCAGCGCTCTCCCACTGCTCGGGTCCGGCTGCCGCTGCTGCTGCGGCCTGCTGCTGCTCAGTGGCTCGAGCGATGGGCCGGATCCTGGGGACTCGAGCAGCGCTCCTCGCCCGTGAGTGAAAGGGGTTTGGTTTTTGGGATAGTTTATTGTCCGTGACGCCACCCACGGTTGTGGTGATTGTATGGACACCACCGCTGCTCTGTATGGGGATCCCGGGAGCGGTGACAGGGAGCAGCAAAGTTGTTAGTTCTCCCCTCCGTGGGTAGGGGGTGGTTGTCCCGGGGCCCAGTGATGAGGTGGGGGATGCTGGATGGCAGGGCCGGTGCAGGGCTTGGTGGGGTGCAGGGACGCGGGGGCAGCGCTGTGCCTCACGGCACTGTGGTACTCACTCAGCCTGAGACGATGACACGGTTCTCGGTAAAACACACGGCTGGAAAGACGGTTCCCACGGACGGCTGCTGTTGCTTTTCCCCGGTAGTTGGCGGTGACGGTCTCTGTCCCTGCACCTAGTGTAATGTTGGTAGCGATGGGTTCCCACCGGTAACCCGCTCCCTGACTTGGATATGTGCCGGAGGAGCCCCTCTTTGCCCGCAGACGCTGGCCCTGAGAAACTGGTGCCTTGGCGGTGGCGGTGTCTCTCTCTAACGGTTGGACTATTGCCTTCAATCGGGACTTTAGCTGTTTGGAGACCCAGGAGGTCCCCTTCACTGACGGATTTGGCAAATTCACGGCGACTCCTAGCCTTGCCGGGATCCGAAAGGCCCCTGCCAATGGTGCTGGCTTCTCCTTGTGTACCGGTCCGGTACCGCCGGGCCACCACCCGTCCACGGTCCTTTCGGCAACCTCCGATCAGCCTCTCCTGCAGACAGTCACCGCCGTCTGCTGACCTTGCTGTTCTCAGTCCGGGGCACACACCCGGACCAACTTCAGGCTTTCTCAAATGTCACTTTCTCTGTCACTACTCTCACTGTCCTCCTTCTCCTTCCTCTCACTTTGAACTCTCCAACTAATCTGCCTGGTTTTCCCGCCTCCAGGGCTGTGAACTCCTCGGTGGGCGGAGCCAACCACCTGGCCCACCCCCTGGTGTGGACATCAGACCCTGGAGGAAGGCAACAAGGATTTTTGTGTTAGCTTTGGTGTACCTATCTGGGGTGTAGGGTGTGGTGGTGTCATGACCTGTGACCCCTGGCTTGCCCAGGGCGTCACAAATATATATATATATATATATGTATATATATACATACAGGGCTCTGACACCTCCCTGGCCATCCTGACTTGGGCACAACGCGGAGTTAACCAGGTCAGCTGTGGTTCCAGGTGATTCACAGGAGTGAGCTGGTCTACATTGTTTAAATTATCTATCTATCTATCTATATATATATATAGTCATGGCCAAAAGTTTTGAGAATGCTACAAATATTAATTTTTACAAAGTCTACTGCTTCAGTTTTTCTAATGGCAATTTGCATATACTCCAGAATGTCATAAAGAGTGATCAGCTTAACAGCAATTACTTGCAAAGTCAATATTGGGTAAGAAAATGAACTTTAACCCCCAAAACACATTTCAACCTCATTGCATTCCTGCCTTAAAAGGAGCAGCTAACATTGTTTTAGTGATTGTTCCAGTAACACAGGTGTGGGTGTTGATGAGGACAGGGCTGGCGATCAATCAGTCATGATTAAGTAAGAATGACACCACTGGACACTTTAAAAGGAGGCTGGTGCTTGGTATCATTGTTTCTCTTCAGTTAACCATGGTTATCTCTAAAGAAACACGTGCAGCCATCATTGCTCTGCACAAAAATGGCCTAACAGGGAAGAGTATCGCAGCTACAAAGATTGCAGCTCAGTCAACAATCTATCGCATCATCAAGAACTTCAAGGAGAGAGCTTCCATTGTTGCCAAAAAGGCTCCAGGGCGCCCAAGAAGGACCAGCAAACGCCAGGACCGTATCTTAAAACTGTTTCAGCTGCGGGATGGGACTACCAGCAGTGGCGAGCTAGCGCAGCAATGGCAGCGGGCTGGTGTGAGTGCTTCTGCACGCACTGTGAGGCGGAGACTGCTGGAGCAAGGCCTGGTTTCAAGGAGGGCAGCAAAGAAGCCACTTCTCTCCAGAAAAAACATCAGGAACCGACTGATATTCTGCAAAAGGTACAGGGAGTGGACTGCTGAGGACTGGGGTAAAGGCATTTCTCAGATGAATCCCCTTTTCGATTGTTTGGGACATCTGGAAAACAGCTTATTAGGAGAAGAAGAGGTGAGCGCTACCACCAGTCTTGTCTCATGCCAACTGTTAAGCATCCGGAAACCATTCATGTGTGGGGTTGCTTCTCAGCCAAGGGAATCGCACCACTCACAGTCTGGCCTAAAAATACAGCCATGAATAAAGAATGGCACCAGAATGTCCTCCAAGAGCAACTTCTCCCAACTGTCCAAGAGCAGTTTGGCGCCCAACAATGCCTTTTCCAGCATGATGGAGCACCTTGCCATAAAGCAAAGGTGATCACTAAATGGCTCATGGAACAAAACAGAGATTTTGGGTCCATGGCCTGGAAACTCCCCAGATCTTAATCCCATTGAGAACTTGTGGGCAATCATCAAGAGACGGGTGGAGAAACAAAAACCAACAAATTCTGGCAAAATGCAAGCATTAACTCATTCTAATGTCAATAGAACCTTCTGGTCTCATAATATGATTGCAATTATATTTCTGTATGTGATGTAAACATCAGACAAACACAATTAAACACCAGAGGGAACAGATCAGGTGAAAATAGCATTTTGGTGTCATTCTCAAAACTTTTGGCCATGACTGTATACAGGGCCCTGACACCTCCCTGGCCATCCTGATCCGGGCACAACGGAGTTAACCAGGTCAGCTGTGGTTCCAGGTGATTCACAGGAGTGAGCTGGTCTACATTGTTTGAAATATATATATATATATATATATATATATATATATATACAGGGCTCTGACGCCCTGGCTTGTGGGTAGATGCTAGAATATACAGGCTCCTTCTGGGACCTGACTGCAGCCCGTACATTCTAGACTCATCCCTTGCCTGTGCTAGCGTGCTCAGGTCTTACCTTGTGGGCGGGGTAATCAGCGGTCCTGTCACAGAACAGGTGCACCAGATTTACCGGCCTCCCTGCTGTACATGCCGGACAGACCTGTGCTGTGTGACTCCTCCTCCCCCCCCAGTACTGTGAGTCCCCATCCCATCGCTGCCCCCCTGCCCAGTGCTGTGTATTATGTAGTATTGTGTGTACCCCCCTAGTACTTAGTGTACCCCCCAGTATTTAGTGTGCCCCCCTAGTGCTGAGTGTGCCCCACCTAGTGCTGAGTGTGCCCCCTAGTACTGTGTGCCGCTGCCTAGTGCTGTTGTGCCACTGCCTAGTGCTGGCCATGTCACCACCAGGGCTGTCCGTGCCCCAGCCTCTCCTGTGATGTATATGCCCCAGCCTCTCCTGTGATGTATATGCTCCAGCCTCTCCTGTGATGTATATGCTCCCAGCCTCTCATGGGATGTGTACCCCCAGTATCTCCTGTAATTTATGCGCCCCAGTGTCTCCTGTGATGTATATGCTCCAACCTCTCCTGTGATGTATATGCCCCAGCCTCTCCTGTGATGTGTATGCCCCAGCCTCTCCTTTGATGTGTATGCTCCCAGCCTCTCCTGTGATGTATATGTTCCCAGCCTCTCCTGTAATGTGTATGCCCCAGGCTCTCCTGTAATGTGTATGCTCCATACCTCTCCTGTGATGTATATGCTCCCAGCCCCTCCTGTGATGTGTATGCTCCCAGCCTCTTCTGTGATGTGTATGCTCCCAGCTTCTTTTCTAGTGTATATGCTTCCAGCCTCTCCTGTGATGTATATGCCCCCAGCCTCTCTTGTGATGTATATGCTCCCAGCCTCTCCTGTGATGTGTATGCTCCCAGCCTCTCCTGTGATGTGTATGCCCCCAGCCTCTCTTGTGATGTATATGCTCCCAGCCTCTCTTGTGATGTATATGCTCCCAGCCTCTCTTGTGATGTATATGCTCCCAGCCTCTCTTGTGATGTATATGCTCCCAGCCTCTCTTGTGATGTATATGCTCCCAGCCTCTCTTGTGATGTATATTCTCCCAGCCTCTCTTGTGATGTATATGCTCCCAGCCTCTATTGTGATGTATATGCCCCCAGCCTCTCCTGTGATGTGTACCCCCAGTATCTCTTTTAATTTATGCGCCCCAGTTTCTCCTGTGATGTATATGCTCCCAGCCTCTCCTGTGATGTATATGCTCCCAGCCTCTCCTGTGATGTATATGCTCCCAGCCTCTCCTGTGATGTATATGCTCCCAGCCTCTCCTGTGATGTGTACCCCCAGTATCTCCTGTAATTTATGCGCCCCAGTGTCTCTTGTGATGTATATTTCCCGAGTCTCCCCAGACTGAGACAAACCTGGAAAAGCAGTTGTAAGAAACAACATGATCAATATCACCGAACATCACAGCCGCACCAAAGAGAAGCAGCTCCAGCCACCACAATAGGGGGGAGTTAATTGTTTGACCAAATATAGCAGGGTCATTTTCAAGTTGATAATTTGGTGCGGCCCCCAAAGGTTGGTAGAAAATTCAAAATGTCCCCCGGCAGAAAAAGGTTCCCCACCTCTGCGCTAGTGTTATGGAACTACTCGCGGTTTTGGCGCTACCGTGCCCTATTGCAGGGGGAGGGGCAGACGGTTCATGGTGTAGAAGTCACGTAGCGCTGGTTCCCGCCTCAGGCGTAAAGTAACACCAGTTACAGGAGCGACGTGTTCAGCCGTATCTCTCCTGACTGTATGAGGCTTCACTCAATGGTGGAGAAGATTATACAGAGAATGAAGACCCCTCCGCACAGACATGAGGGCTTATGCTGTATATAGGGGCCTATGTGGGGGCTCATTCTGTGTATAAAGAGCTATGTGAGGCTCATACTGTGTATAAGAGGCTATGTGGGGGCTCATACTGAATATAAAGAGCTATGTGAGGCTCATACTGTATATAGGGGCCTATGTGGGGGCTCATACTGAATATAAAGAGCTATGTGAGGCTCATACTGTATATAGGGGCCTATGTGGGGGCTCAAGCTTTAGACAGGAGGTTATGTGAGGGCTCATACTGTATATAAGGGCCTATGTGAGGGTTCATACTGTATATAAAGAGCTATGTGAGGGTTCATACTGTATATAGGGGCCTATGTGAGGGTTCATACTGTATATAGGGGCCTATGTGAGGGTTCATACTGTATATATGTCACATGGTACATTGGGGCTGGGGGGCTGTCACCTTCTAAACTGTTTGGGGTCCGGCTGCTCTTAGTCCTGCTCTCTGCAGATAGAGACCCCTGTATCCAGAGAGAGAGACTCCCCGTGTCCAGAGAGACCCCTGTGCGCAGATAGAGAATACCTGTTTCCAGCAGGAGCCCCAAGTTTTCAGTTCATCTGCCATTAAAGGGGTGGTCCGAAATTAAAATAAATCTTCCTCCTAAATTCGTATCTATTTAATACATAAGCGAAACTATTTTCTATTATACTTTTGGGTAAAGTTTCCTTCCCTCACTAACTGCTGGAATGCTTTTAACTACTTCCTCTTTGAAGATGCTTTATTTGAGAATCTCCAGTGAATGTTGGGATAACTGAAACGAAGCGTCATCAGGAGCAGAGGCAGCGGTCACTGCTGCGGCCTCTGCCCCCTCCCTGAAATGAAGCGTCATCAGAGACAGAGGATGTGGTCACTGCTGCGACCTCTGCCCCCTCCCTGAAATGTATAATCATCAGGATCAGAGGATGCGGTCACTGCTGTAGCCTCTGCCCCCTCCCTGAAATGAAGCATCATCAGTGACTTCTCTTTCAGGGGCTGGGGCGTCCCCGCTCTGTTACTGTGCGATGGGCACAATGACCGCTCGCTCTCTTGCTGGGACAGGTCAGAAGTACCGAGTTGTCACCAGAGACCAGCGGCGCCTCCAAGTGACGTCACAAACCATCATCAAAAATGAAGTAGGAAAAAAGAAAAGAAAAACAGTTTGATGGTGTAGGGAGGAAGGATAAGTAATTTAACCCCTTCCTGACTATGGACGTACCCAGCACATCCTGGTTATCACAGGGGCACAAGAGGTGTGCCCATGGGATTACCGCCGGAGACTCGGCTATCCTGACAGTCAAGCCCCAACTCTCATAGCCAAAGATGGGCTCTGCGCTATCCCTCGCTGTTTAACCCCTTAAATGTCGCGATCAATATCGATAGCAACAGTTGGGGGTCTGAGAGAGGGAGTGCGCCCCCTGTCCCCTATGATTGGTGCTTCCGCAATGTGATCATGAAGGTCCAATCATTTTCATGGTGACCCAAGGATGTCATGACGATCTTCGAGTCTCCAAGCAATGGAAGCATCTGGGATCACGCCAGGAACATGGTCACAGAGGATTCTGACAGTGCAGCTGCAGCTATAGTGTATTGTAGTTCTGGTGCATCACAATACAATATACAGTGGGTACGGAAAGTATTCACACCCCTTTACATTTTTCACTCTTTGTTTCATTCCAGCATTTGGTAAATTCTCATTAATGTACACTCTGCCCCCATCCCCCATTTTGACAGAAAAAAACAAAATTGTAGAAATGTTTGCAAATGTTTTAAACAAGAAAAACTGAAATATCACATGTTCATAAGTATTCAACCCCTTTGCTCAGTATATCACATGGTCATAAGTATTCAGCCCCTTTGCTCAGTATTGAGTAGAGGCCCCCTCCCTTTTGAGCTAGA
>NC_134358.1:576843802-577028802 GCF_048569485.1 Anomaloglossus baeobatrachus
CATTCAACTCCACCCACAAAAACATTGGTCCTCACTTAGGTCCGTCATGTTTTGATGGCTCCCCCATCAAAAAAGAAATCCAGCAAAATCTGCTCTACCAAATTCGAAAGCCCCCTGCCTTTTGAGCCCCATAATATGCCTAAACCAGTTACCATCCACATGTTTGACATTGTTGCAGTGAAGAGAGCCCGCTTAATTTACGGGGTGCAGGTTTCCAGAAGCAAAAGGTGGGCACAATGTACTTGACTCCATGGGTATTTTTCAAGAGATTAAATTGTCACTATACTCATAGATGAATTCCCAGAGGGGTGTAATTTCCAAAATGGGGTCACTTGAGGGGGTTTCTTCTGTTCTGGCCCTTCAGGGGCTCTGAAAATGGATTCTACAAACTATTCTAGGAAAGTCTTTTATCCGGAAATCAAATGGCGCTCCTTCCCTCCTGAGTTCTGTGGTGCAGCCAAACTGTACAATCACATGTGGGGTATTGCCACATTTAGGAGAAATTGTGTAACACATTATGGGGCCTTTTTTTTATCTATTTCCCTTTTTGAAAATTGGAAATCTGGGGTTAAAACAAGTGGTGTAGTTTATAAAATGGTGTCACTTGTGGGGGGGTTTCTGCTTTTCTGGCCCTTCAGGGGCTCGGCCAATGTGACATGCCACCTGCAAATCATTCCAACTAAATCTGCTCAACAATATGGCGCTCCTTCCCTTCTTCCCATTGTATTGTGCCTCATCAAAAGTAGTTTTCCACCACATATGGGGTATTGGCATACTCAGGAGAAATTGCTCAACAAATTGTATGCTCTATTATCTCCTGTTACCCTTGTGAAAATGAAAAAATTGGGGTTAAAGCAACATTTTTGTGGTAAAAATGTCATTTTTTTCATTTTCAGAGCTCAACATTAGAAAATTCTATGAAGGACCTGAGGGTTCAAGGTGGTCACCAAACATATAGATAAATTCCTTAAGGGGTCTAGTTTTTAAAAACGGGGTCACTTGTGTCTAAACAGAGGAATTCTCCATATCAGGGGCTCTACAAATGTGACATGGCATTGTCATGATCCAGGCTGGCATCCGCCGCTGTGGTTCTCCCAGCTCCGGCCTGTTCATGTCAGGGGTTAATTTCTCCATGCCTCATTCCGGGTCCTGGGATGCTATATCTTGGCGCTGCAGCTCCGGTTCAGCACCCGTAATATTCTATGCTCTGCAGCGTGTTACTGGCTTCGGTGAGTTACACGATCTGCCCTGCCTTCCTGCTACCTTGCTCCGACCCGTGGCCTCCCTCGTTCGTCCCCCCATCTATGTGCCTACTGCCCGTTTCTGTCCATCTTGTGCTCAATCCTGACCTGCTTGTCCTCCTCCCTTGTTTGTATTTTGACTTCCCGGCATGTGACCTGTATCCTCATTCCTGACTCTGGCCTCATCAATCTCTTCTGCTATATCCGTAACCTCTCGGCTTCTGAACCTCGGCTATCACCTGACCAGACTTGACCTCCTGCCGCTGACTCTACGTACTGACTATGTAGCGCCCCTGAATATATCAGGGTGCTACAGGGAACTGCATCCTCTCCCCAGGGTGCAGGGCCTACCCCCCATGGTTCCAGGTTCCCAAGGAATTGGTGCCACTCCTATCCGCACCACAAATCCCAATCCACACCCCACACCATGACCTGTCAGACACACCAGTGGGTTGGTCTAGCTGGAAAAGGGCCACCCACCTAGGGGTCAGGCAGACTGGTGGGAGGGACAAAGTGAGTTTACAGTCAGCTCTCAAAGTGAGAGGAGCTGGAGTGTTAGCTCCTGGGGAGCTAGAAAGACCGAATTGGGTCGCAGACAGTGGTCCGAGACCAGAGGAGTCGGGGACCAGTTGCAGGGATGTTAGAAAGGGGTGCGACCGATGTAGGGACTGTCGGCACCAAAAAGGCCCTACAGAACGGACCGGTACCGAGCACGACTGGGTACAGGACCTAGGTCAGGAGCTGATTCAACGTCCTGACAATTAACCTGAGAGGGAGAGGATCTTCAAGAACTTCCCTGAACGCTCAGAGATTGAGGGTATCAGCACAACGAGGGGGACAAGGTTCTCCAGACACAGCAGCCCACTGAGGTCCCAAGCGCCAGCCCTCAAGAGCACGGCTACACTACACATAGTGAGCAGGGCCCCCAACAGCTTCAAGACACGGGGACCATCAACAGACAACAAATTGTGCACGGAAGCAGGCTCTGGATCATTAAGTGACACTGGTGGGACCGGGTACCTGGACAGGCTTTCTGGCAGCGATACACAGAGACTTTGGTTTACCTACAGTGTGTGTGTGTCTCCATTCTTCATCCAGCACCATGACTGCCCGCAGTGAGTACCCTGAGTCCTGCACCCTGTCCTCCCAAACGTACCCACATCTCCCAGAGGCTGGGGCCTTCCCTACCTGCGGAGGGTCTGACACCTTGCTGCTTCCCACCATCCACCCCGGTCATCCCCACAGCAGCACAGGACTCCCATTACCACAACCCGTAGGTGGCGTCACAAACTCTTCCCTTGTAAATACCCCCTTCACAAGTTTTGAGTTCTCGCCGAGCCCACCTTCGGACCTCTTGAGCCATGATCACCCCGGATCCGAGCACCCCAGTCATCACCGAGGCGGCACAACTGCTCTATTGCCTCCGGTGGTTTGCCTGCTAATTGCACTCTGACGTTACATTGCTGGTAAAGAGTATCTCCTTTGGTCAGTGTGACAGGCATCTGATAATTCCTGACAATTTTGCGCTCTAAAATTCAAATGGCGCTCCTCCCCTTCCGAGCTCTGATGTGCGCCCAAACAGGACCTTCCTTCCATCAGCGATTTTTTTTTTTCTTTCTCAAACTTTATTCTTTTTTTGACTTTTTCCTTATGAGACTTTTCTTTTTGTCTCTGACTTTTCCTTCCCTCTGTGACTTTTTCCCTTCTGGGCTGTGAATTTTTCCCTTTTGGGCTGTGACTTTTCCGTTCTGGGCTGTGACTTTTCCTTCTGGGCTGTGACTTTTCCTTCCCTCTGTGACTTTTTCCCTTCTGGGCTGTGACTTTTCCCTTCTGGGCTGTGACTTTTCCTTCCCTCTGTGACTTTTTCCCTTCTGGGCTGTGACTTTTTCCCTTCTGGGCTGTGACTTTTTCCCTTCTGGGCTGTGACGTTTCCCTTCTGGGCTGTGACTTTTCCCTTCTGGGCTGTGACTTTTCCCTTCTGGGCTGTGACTTTTTCCCTTCTGGGCTGTGACTTTTCCTTCCCTCTGTGACTTTTTCCCTTCTGGGCTATGACTTTTCCCTTCTGGGCTGTGACTTTTTCCCTTCTGGGCTGTGACTTTTTCCCTTCTGGGCTGTGACTTTTCCCTTCTGGGCTGTGACTTTTCCCTTCTGGGCTGTGACTTTTCCCTTCTGGGCTGTGACTTTTCCCTTCTGGGCTGTGACTTTTCCTTCCCTCTGTGACTTTTTCCCTTCTGGGCTGTGACTTTTCCCTTCTGGGCTGTGACTTTTCCCTTCTGATCTGTGACTTTTCCCTTCTGGTCTGTGACTTTTCCCTTCTGGTCTGTGACTTTTCCTTCCCTCTGTGACTTTTTCCCTTCTGGGCTGTGGCTTTTCCTTCCCTCTGTGACTTTTTCCCTTCTGGGCTGTGGCTTTTCCCTTCTGGGCTGTGACTTTTCCTTCTGGTCTGTGACTTTTCCTTCCCTCTGTGACTTTTCCCTTCTGGGCTGTGACTTTTTCCCTTCTGGGCTGTCTTTTCCCTTCTGGGCTGTGACTTTTCCTTCTGGGCTGTGACTTTTCCTTCCCTCTGTGACTTTTCCCTTCTGGTCTGTGACTTTTCCCTTCTGGTCTGTGACTTTTCCTTCCCTCTGTGACTTTTTCTCTTCTGGGCTGTGGCTTTTCCTTCCCTCTGTGACTTTTCCCTTCTGGGCTGTGGCTTTTTCCCTTCTGGGCTGTGACTTTTCTCTTCTGGGCTGTGACTTTTCCTTCCCTCTGTGACTTTTCCCTTCTGGGCTGTGACTTTTTCCCTTCTGGGCTGTCTTTTCCCTTCTGGGCTGTGACTTTTCCTTCTGGGCTGTGACTTTTCCTTCCCTCTGTGACTTTTTCCCTTCTGGGCTGTGACTTTTCCCTTCTGGGCTGTGACTTTTTCCCTTCTGGGCTGTGTCTTTTCCCTTCTGGGCTGTGACTTTTTCCCTTCTGGGCTGTGACTTTTCCCTTCTGGGCTGTGACTTTTCCTTCTGGGCTGTGACTTTTCCTTCCCTCTGTGACTTTTTCCCTTCTGGGCTGTGACTTTTCCCTTCTGGGCTGTGACTTTTCCCTTCTGGGCTGTGACTTTTCCCTTCTGGGCTGTGACTTTTCCTTCCCTCTGTGACTTTTTCCCTTCTGGGCTGTGACTTTTCCCTTCTGGGCTGTGACTTTTCCCTTCTGATCTGTGACTTTTCCCTTCTGGTCTGTGACTTTTCCCTGCTGGTCTGTGACTTTTCCTTCTGGTCTGTGACTTTTCCTTCTGGGCTGTGACTTTTCCCTTCTGGTCTGTGACTTTTCCTTCTGGGCTGTGACTTTTCCCTTCTGGGCTGTGACTTTTCCCTTCTGGGCTGTGACTTTTCCCTTCTGGGCTGTGACTTTTTCCATTCTGGGCTGTGACTTTTCCCTTCTGGGCTGTGACTTTTCCTTCCCTCTGTGACTTTTCCCTTCTGGGCTGTGACTTTTCTCTTCTGGTCTGTGACTTTTCCCTTCTGGGCTGTGACTTTTCCTTCTGGGCTGTGACTTTTCCCTTCTGGGCTGTGACTTTTCCCTTCTGGTCTGTGACTTTTCCCTTCTAGGCTGTGACTTTTCTCTTCTGGTCTGTGACTTTTCCCTTCTGGGCTGTGACTTTTTCCCTTCTGGGCTGTGACTTTTCCCTTCTGGGCTGTGACTTTTCCCTTCTGGGCTGTGACTTTTCCCTTCTGGGCTGTGACTTTTCCCTTCTGGGCTGTGACTTTTCCCTTCTGGGCTGTGACTTTTCCCTTCTGGTCTGTGGCTTTTCCCTTCTGGGCTGTGACTTTTCCCTTCTGGGCTGTGACTTTTTCCTTCTGGGCTGTGACTTTTTCCCCTTCTGGGCTGTGTCTTTTCCCTTCCGGGCTGTGACTTTTCCCTTCCGGGCTGTGACTTTTCCCTTCTGGGCTGTGACTTTTCCTTCTGGTCTGTGACTTTTCCTTCTGGTCTGGGAATTTTTCCTTCTCTCTGGGAATTTTCCTTCTCTCTGGGAATTTTGCTTTCACCTGTGACTTTTTCCTTCCATCTGTGACTTTTCCATTATTTCTTTCACAGCTCTGAAATCCGGGTAAAGATCTGAAGACTCTTAATTCTGCAGATATAATGGAGGAGGAAAGTGATGTTCGTGGTGATGATCGGTGCACAGAGGAGGATCCTGCAGGTAACCGCCCCGGGGAGGAGTCACCACTAAAATCAAGAGGCTGAGGATTCAGAGCTCAGCGGTGATAAGAAGATGCCAGAGAACCAGAGGGGTGACATTGAGGAGGAGCGGAGGGGTGACGTTGAAGAGGAGCGGAGGGATGACATTGAGGAGGAGCGGAGGGGTGACGTTGAGGAGGAGCGGAGGGGTGACGTTGAGGAGGAATGGAGCGGTGACGTTGAGGAGGAGCGGAAAGGTGACGTTGAGGAGGAGTGGAGGGGTGACAGTGAGGAGGAGCGGACGGGTGACGGTGGTGAGTAGCGGAGGGATGACGGTGGGGAGGAGCGGAGGGGTGACGTTGAGGAGATCCGGAGGGGTGACGATGAGGAAGAGCGGAGGGGTGACGTTGAGGAGGAGCGGAGGGGTGACGTTGAGGAGGAGCGGAGAGGTGACGTTGAGGAGGACCTGAGGGGTGACGTTGAGGAGGAGCGGAAAGGTGACGTTGCGGAGGAGTGGAGGGGTGACGGTGGGGAGGAGCGGACGGGTGACGGTGGTGAGGAGCGGAGGGATGACGGTGGGGAGGAGCGGAGGGGTAACGTTGAGGAGAACCGGAGGGGTGACGTTGAGGAGGAGCAGAGGGGTGACGTTGAGGAGGAGCAGAGGGGTGACGTTGAGGAGGATCGGAGGGGTGACGTTGAGGAGGACCGGAGGGGTGACGTTGAGGAGGAGCGGAGGGGTGATGTTGAGGAGGAGCGGAAAGGTGACGTTGAGGAGGAGCAGACGGGTGACGGTGGTGAGGAGCGGAGGGATGACGGTGGGGAGGAGCGGAGGGGTGACGTTGAGGAGGAGCTGACGGGTGACGGTGGGGAGGACCGGAGGGGTGATGGTGGGGAGGACCGGAGGGGTGACGTTGAGGAGGAGCTGACGGGTGACGGTGGGGAGGACCGGAGGGGTGACGCTGGTGAGGGACGGAGGGTTGACACTGGGTAGGACTGGAGCGGTGAAGGTGGGGATGACTAGAGGGGTGAAGGTGGGGAGGACTGGAGCGGTGATGCTGAGGAGCAGACAAGTGATGCTGAGGAGTGGCGGGGCCGGAGAGGGGAGTGATGAGTATAAATATATTTTATATTGTTACAGTTCTGCTATATTGCGAGCAGCCGCTGACATTTTGCTGAATCTGTGAATGACAATGATCCGTATTTTGATGAATGCTGAGTTGAGTAATATTGGAGTAGAATTCAGCTGCCGTGGGATATATGGTCTCTTCTCCAGCAGTGATGATGGTGACGACACAATTATACTGGGGTCTGGTGACCGCGGTCTCCCGTCCCCCCATAGACGAGCGTTCACCTGTTCTCTGTGGGGAGAGAGGAGTAATCCTCCCCGGATTCTGGCTCCAGTTCACACTGTCTGCGGGGCGTTGGGAGGTCACATACACATTAGATGGGCGTCCGATTCTCCTGAATAATGTGCATGGGGCAGTATCTGGTCTCCTGGGCCCTGCGGGGAGGTCACAGTTTACACCTCTATATACTTTAGACTCTGCTGACAATCTTCACATCTGTTGGTTGGGGGGCATCTAATCCCCCAACCCTTCTGTCCTCCCGGGGAATCTGGAAGCCGCGTTCTTTCTTCTCCCCATTGTGTGTGTCTTTTTGGACAGATCTTTCACCCTCCGGTGTCATTGTCCTTCTGGAGCCGATAGTGCGACTGTATTGTTCAGTGTGAACGGTGTCAGGCGGCTTCTGTGTGACGAGTGTAATATGGGCTCATGTATTCAGGGGGATCCGTTACTCCATAGAGCGGATATGAAAAGTCTACACACCCCTGGGAAATGCCAGATTCTTATCATCTGAAAAAACATTTCAGAATTTTTTCCACCTTTTAATGTCGCCCATAATTTATATAAATCAGTAGAAAAATAAAATCTTTTCAGGTGGAAAAGGAAAAATAAAGAAGTGAAATAAGGAGGTGGCAAATCTGCGCACTAATACTGTAATGACGTCCACGGTACATTTCTGGCAACATTCAGTCTTTTTGGGTAATACATGTCTCACACGCTTTCGGCCGACATGATGGAGGTTTTGGCAAAACATAGCCGCGCTTGGATGTTTTACCCCCTGTTCCCAGAGGCTGGATATATGAAGTATAAAGGAGATTGCCTACACATGCAGCACACAACCAGGACTGGCCAGAAATTCCTGCAGCTCCTTTAATGTTGCTGTCAGTCTCTTGGAAGCTTCATGGACCAGAGTTCTTCTTGACCTTTCATCAGTGTTTGAGGAACGTTAAGTTCTGGGTAATGTCACAGTGGTACCAGATTTTCACCATTTCTTGATGAGGTCTTCACGGTGTCCATGGTAAATCGAATGCCTGGGAAATCTTTTGGTACCTTTTCCTGACTGATAGTGTGACGCCCTGGACCCTAGGGGTCACAGAATAACACCACATACACACACACACACACCCCCCTGGTCAGGAACACCCATCAAACAAAAACCCTTGTTGCCTCCCTCCAGGGTCTGATGTCCACACCAGGTGGGGCGGAGCCAGGCAGTTGGCCCCACCCACCGAGGAGTTCACAGGTCTGGAGGCGGGAAAAGAGTCAGTTAAGTTCAGGAGTTGAGTTGGAGTGGAGGTAGAAGTTGCAGTTGTGGAGTGGAAGCGGAGACTGTGTGTGTCTGGGTCGGAGCCCAGGCACCAACAGCAAGGTCGGCAGACGGTGGTGGCCGTCTGCAGGTGTTAGTGGAAGTCTGCGGAACCGTAGGACCAGGGTCGGGCGGTGGCACGCCAGTACCGAACCGGGGAGCGGATTGAAGCTAAGCACCAAGGCAGGGTACTCAGACCCCGACTAGGCTTGGAAGCCGCCATAACGGTCAAATTCTCTGATTGCAGTCTGGACCTCAGAGGTTCATTCCCACCCAAGTCCCGTCAGAAGGCAACAGCCCAACCCGTCCGGATAAGAGCCACCGCGAACGATCAGAGATCCAAGGGCCAGCGCCTGCTGGCCAAATGGGCTCTCCCGACACGTACAAGCCGGGGAGCGGACCACCCGTGGGAATCCATAGGGGTCAAACACTTACACACAGGTGCATGGAAAGACAGCCACCATCAACCCATCCGGGGAGAGTGAAGACACCGCAGCCGACTGCGGGCCCCGTCAATCCAGCCGTTTGGTTTACTAGAGACTCTGTTATTGACTACCCGAGTGCGTACACCAGTGCCATCCGGCACAGCGCTGCACCGTAACGCTGACACCGCTTCCGTGCTGTCTCCCCGTATTGGCACCTGCACCTACTCACCGATCCAACCCCCCAACCGGGGCCCCGGGACCAACAGCCCCTACCCACGGAGGGGCCAACACCTCAGCTGCTCCCCGCCATTGCTCCCGGAAACCCCCGTCACCAGCAGCGGTGGTGCCCACCATCACCACAACCCCGTGGGTGGCGTCACAACCGACATCCTACCACCAAACCTCCCCTTTTCACTCATGGGCGAGGAGGTGCTGCTCGAGCCCCAGGTCCAGCCCCGTGCTTGAACCACCCAGGAGGAGAAGCACCGGACCCGAGCGCCAGCAATTCCCCAGGCGAGCGGCGTTCCACAAAACCCCTCCGCCCGCGACAACTTGGCGTCACGAACAGGATCCTACCCATCTACTTACGAGTAGAAGTGCGCCTTGCAGTCCCCGCCAGCGGTGTCCGGCCGAAAAATTTGAAATTCCGCCATCTTGGGCGCGAAAAGTTCCCGCTCGAGCCGTCTTCCCCGAGCAGGGAAGGCGCAAAAAGCGAAGCCCTGCCCTCAGAGAAGGAAGTGCCGGAGAGAACCAAGGGGGGGGGGGGGGCGGGCGAAAGCCTGCCTGATGTAACCGAGGGGATAAAGGGCAGGGACGCCAGGACTTTGCCATTCATCCGGTTCCTGGAAGCATCCGCGCAAGATGTCTGTCCCGTCCGGTAATCCTGAGATTCCGGAGCCCGCGCCAGGAACAGCGGCGTGGGTAGAGGCCCGGACAGCGCAGATGTGTTGCCGCCTGCAGGCTCAGGTCCGGTTCCTGATGGAGCGATGGGCGGCCGAAATGGAGGAGGTGGCGACGGCTGTGCGGAGGCAGTGCTGGAGGAGCGGGTAAGCAACCCACGCCTCTGTGTCCCAGAGGGACCGGTCGCTGCGGCTGAGGGACCCGGTCTGTGCCTGTTCACCCTGCTGCCTCCACAGCCACCCGTATCGGTTGTCGCTGCCCCCAACCCGCAGTGGAGTCCAACTTGCCCGCCCCTGAGGAAAAGCTGACAAGCGCAGCCCGCGGACGACCATATGAACAACCTGCACCGATCCCGTTACCGTGGAAGGTTCCTCGGGAGGTGTCCGTCCGTGAGGTGAAGCCGCCAGTCCCGGAAGTCACCGCGCCTAAGCAAGTCCTGGCTCCGGCAGTCCGCCCGGCCGCGGAAGTAGTGGAGGCCGCCAGCAGGAGGGCCCAGCAGGTGAGGTCTGCCGTCCCTGAAACCCACGCCTCGGCAGAGGCAGCGCCGGGTCGCCGCTGTAAGGCAGCATCCCAGGCCGCGTCACCGCAGGACTTCCCAGCGAGGGTATCGGTCGTAGCCGGTACGGGGGAGATCCGGCGGGGCCCGACCCGCGCGCAACAGGGGTACGCAGGTGCTCCATTTTGGGATAGGCAGCCGAACCAGTTGGGCCGCGAGATTGCCGCCAGGGAGCAGCAGAGATCCGAAGTGCTGGCCCGCACAATCAAAGAGAAAGACAATCTCCGGAATGCTACATACCGGGTGCGGGGCCCAATCTACGAGGGCCAGGTCAGGCAGTTCGATCCCCAGAGGGGATACGGATTCATTTACGAGTTGTGCCTGGAGGCCAAAATCTTTGTAGCCCGCAGAGACTTAAACTCCCATCTCCCGACGGGCCACCCTAGCCGTGACCTGCAACTGGGTGACCTGGTGACGTACACCCGACACTGCGGGGAGAGGGGCTGGTTCGCCCTTGATGTGAAGGAGAGGGGAAACAGCAGTATCCCTAGGCGGCCCCAGTCCCCTTCCCCACCGTCCCGTCCGGATGTCGAGCTGGAGGAGGAGTACGACGACGGCGACCTCAAATAATCAGCAAAAAGTCCCCGTTGGGACCCACAGTGTGGTAGCCCATTGGCTATGAAGAGTTTGGCCCCCATTGGGACCTTAAGCCACATGTTTTTCCATGAAAGCCCACATGAGAAACTACTCATGAACACGGCCGAGAACTAGCAGGCCACCCACGAACTTGTGGGCTTGTAAATAATTGTGGGCTGGAGTCCTGTTAACCGCCTCCGGAGAGGCAGGTTGGAGGAGGGACCCGCAGCAGAGCAGGCTGGGGTCCGGTCACCACCAGATCCGGTGACCGTCCTCCGGGGTCAGGGGTCCCCCCGGACGTGGGGCCTCCTGACAGCCGGGTGCAAGATACCGTACCCATTCCCGCTTGGGCAACCTGAACCAGGTTCTGTTTTCCGGACTGGGGAAAAGGGGTGCTGCCCGCTTTTTAGGGGCAGCATCAAGGTTTAGGTTGTTTGGGTGGGGAAGCGGAAGAAATGGGACCCGTCCGTATTATTAAAAGTGTTTTTATTCATGTTTGCAACGTTTAAGTGACATGCCTCCCGTAAGGGAAGATTTAAAATATGCATACCGCTTGTTTTTATATTTTTCAGAAAATAAAACCGGTGGTGGACGGGCAGCCCGCGGACGGTCTGCGTTTTACCAAGGGGAAGTGTGACGCCATGGACCCCAGGAGTCACAGAATAACACCACATACACACACCCCCCCTCCCCTGGTCAGGAACACCCGTAAAACAAAAACCCTTGTTGCCTCCCTCCAGGGTCTGATGTCCACACCAGGTGGGGCGGAGCCAGGCGGTTGGCCCCACCCACCGAGGAGTTCACAGGTCTGGAGGCGGGAAAAAGAGTCAGTTAAGTTCAGGAGTTGAGTTGGAGTGGAAGTAGAAGTTGGAGTTGTGGAGTGGAAGCGGAGACTGTGTGTGTCTGGGTTGGAGCCCAGGCACCAACAGCAAGGTCGGCAGACGGTGGTGGCCGTCTGCAGGCGTTAGTGGAAGTCTGCGGAACCGTAGGACCAGGGTCGGGTGGTGGCCTGCCGGTACCGAACCGGGGAGCGGATTGAAGCTAAGCACCAAGGCAGGGTACTCAGACCCCGACTAAGCTCGGAAGCCGCTGTAACGGTCAAATTCTCTGATTGCGGTCTGGACCTCAGGGGTTCATTCCCAACCAAGTTCCGTCAGAAGGCAACAGCCCAACCCGTCCGGATAAGAGCCACCGCGAACGGCCAGAGATCCTGCGGGCAAAACTGGCTCTCCCGACACGTACAAGCCGGGGAGCGGACCACCCGTGGGAATCCATAGGGGTCAAACACTTACACACAGGTGCAGGGAAAGACAGCCACCATCAACCCGTCCGGGGAGAGTGAAGACACCGCAGCCGATTGCGGGCCCCGTCCATCCAGCCGTTTGGTTTACCAGAGACTCTGTTATTGACTACCTGAGTGAGTACACCAGTGCCATCCGGCACAGCGCTGCACCGTAACGCTGACCCTGCTTCCACGCTGCCTCCTCGCATCGGCACTTGCACCTACCCCCTACTCACCGATCCAACCCCCCAACCGGGGCCCCGGGACCAGCAGCCCCTACCCACGGAGGGGCCAACACCTCAGCTGCTCCCCGCCATCGCTCCCGGGAACCCCCGTCACCAGCAGCGGTGGTGCCCACCATCACCACAACCCCATGGGTGGCGTCACAACCGACATCCCACCACCAAACCTCCCCTTTTCACTTGAGGGCGAGGATGCGCTGCTCGAGCCCCGGGTCCGGCTCCGTGCTCGAGCCACCGAGGAGCAGAAGCACCGGACCCGAGCGCCAGCGATTCCCCTGGCGAGCGGCGTTCCCCAAAACCCCTCCGCCCGCGACAATAACTTTCCACAATGAGATCCTTTGCTGTGTTATCTGCTGTTTATGGACCAGAAATGTCTACTGACTACTATGTAACATGGGGTAAATGTAGGTGGTGATTCTGAACACAACCACATCCCCAAATGTAAGAGAGTGTTCACATTTATGCAACCATATCATCTTACGATACCATAGATGTAGAAAAAGACATGGACAGCAAAATCAAAGTGTAAACATTGATCTATGGTGGCTAGCAAAAACATACAAACCTGAACATGAGGATTTTAGTTTAGCAATCTGATTGGACGGCATGAAGTCACTGCTGCATCACTGCTAATCTTTAGTGGGTCCATGCCCTGGTGTCCTGGAGGCTTAGGGGTACTTTGCACGCTGCGACATCGCAAGCCGATGCTGCGATGCCGAGCGCGATAGTCCCCGCCCCCGTCGCAGCTGCGATATCCTTGTGATAGTTGCCGTAGCGAACATTATCGCTACGGCAGCTTCACATGGACTCACCTGTCCTGCGACGTCGCTCTGGCCGGCGACCCGCCTCCTTATTAAGGGGGCGGGTCGTGTGGCGTCACTGCGGCGTCACACGGTAGGCGGCCAATAGGAGCGGAGGGGCGGAGATGAGCGGGATGTAAACATCCCACCCTCCTCCTTCCTTCCGCATATCCTACGGGAGCCGCGGTGACGCCGGTAGGAGATGTTCCTAGCTCCTGCGGCTTCATATACAGCGATGTGTGCTGCCGCAGGAACGAGGAACAACATCGGACCGTCGCGTCAGCGTAATTATGGATTACGCCGACACTACACCGATTATACGATTACGACGCTTTTGCGCTCGTTAATCGTATCATCTAGGTTTTACACACTGCGATGTCGCCTGCGATGCCGGAAGTGCGTCACTTTCAATTTGACCCCACCGACATCGCACCTGCAATGTCGTAGTGTGCAAAGCCCACCTTAGACTTGCAGCAGAGGTGCTGTGGGGCACCAGGTCACTCGCCCGGCTGGTGCACTATTGCTGTGGCAGTGGTCGGTGCATGGCGCTGCACCTTTATGGTATGTGACCAATGAGAGGTTCACCGTGATGGGGTATTTTTATTTCCTTCTCACAATGATTTCAGTTTGATTCTCAATGGATTTGTACAGATCGGGGACAAGATGAAGGTGGAAAAAGTCCTGGAATGATTGTTTGTAGGATTATTTTACATGACACAGAGCTGGAATTTATCAGTGGTGTGTAGTATTATACCCAGTGTGGGCCATGAGTGGCACAGACCAGAGGCATTGACTCACTAGGGCAGGACAAGCCTGGCCACATGTGGGACAGCACAGGTCAGTATGTCTGGCTATGCAGGACACATGGGGATCAGCAGCACTGGACTGAATATCAGCAGGGCAGGAGATATGGGCTGGCACCGTATACTAGCAGAGCAGAATGTGCAGATGACTCACCCACCCCAGGGCTGTGGGACACCCGGTGCCGGGCCGGACTAGTCCGGTGGTAGTCAGTGGTGGCTGGTTCCGACTCCGTGGCCCTGGTGGGTGTCAGTAGAATATGTGGCTGGAATTAAAGTTTGTGTTTGTGACGCCACCTGTGGTATGCGGCTATGAAGCCGCCGCTGCTGTGTAAGGCCTCCGGGGTGATGATGTGGCAGCAATGATGGTACTGCTCCCCACAGGTGGAGCAATGCCCGGGGCACTGTTGATGCTCGTGAGAGTCTATGGTGTAGTGGAAGTCTGGACAGCAGAAATAACAGAGACCACTCCAAGGGTGCAGTTCAAGTTCTTTACTCACAATTCTTGTCACAGTCCTGCAGGAACCCTTGGACTGCTGGGACCACTGTCAGGGACCTCCGCCGTTTCTGGGTGATTCTTGGAGTAAAAGCCGGTACCCTTCTCTTAAGTGTCTCTGTCTTCAGCTGTCTTCCTTAGCCTTGCCTTTATAGGTTGAACCTGGTTTGGCCTCCACAACAGCCTCCAGGCTGGGGGGTCACCTGTCGGCTGATTACCCCTTTTCCAGAGGTGCTGCTGTGGGCTGTGGCCCGGGGAGTCTACAACTTTCCCTGGGCCACGGTTTTTACTGTTTGGAGATGATTTTGCACTCCTCCAGTTTCTAGGGACCGTCCCCTGTTGCAGCTTGATCCCTCCACCGATGTTCTTGTGGAACAGGCCACCGCTGCTCTACAGCTACCCGTGGCCCTGGGACCCCTTCTGTTCTCTGCTTGGTGTCACCTGGACCCTCTGAGTCCCAGGATCTTCACCAGGAAGCGTCTCGTTCTTTCCTTTCAGCTCCTGACTGACTTGGAGCTCTTTTTCCTTTCACTTCTCCTCCTTGCCTGCCTCCAGCAGGCCTCCTCCTCCTTCCCCACTCTCTCTTCACTCACTCCACTAGACCTTCCTCTCTGTGTCTGCACTCTTGTGGCTCCTCCCACCTCCCCAGTTGCTCTGTTCTACCCTATAGGAGCAGGGATGGGTCTTACGGCCCCTCCCAGCATGCAGCATGGGAGGGTTTTCTGCCACTATCCCTGGTCCCAGTGTGTTCCTAGCAATGGGTGTAGTGTAGATTTACCAGGGGACCGGTGTTCACTCCTTTCCTCACCCAGAATGGGGCATCACACCGCTGGATGGGGTGCAATGACCTGTGGCGACGGACGCCTCAGGGGCGCCACACTCCCCCACAGCAAATCTCAGCACGTCCTCGGGCTGAAAAGACAACAAAACATGTGGGAAAAACTGCGAAAACATTTTTGTTATGCATAACAATAAAACAATTAAACATTTCTTCCCTTTATGGGAGGCACAAATTCTTGAACGTTGCAAACTTTCTTATAAAGAAACATCTAAGTGTGCACTTTCAGTCTGTTTGTTTTAATGTTTTGTTTATTAAGGCAAAAAAAAAAAGAGAGAATACATAGTCAACAGAAAACACAGTCTTAACTAATATTATTACGATCGTTACAAAGGCTTCCCTTGTGTCTCCATAACTCATATCACTTGTGCAAAATCTGGCCTTACCCAGATAACAATAAGCTTATCCAGCAGGCAATGGGGATAGATCGATCTAGGTTATCAGCCTGGTTTCTGGATTAATATGAAACAGTTTTCTAATCATGAGAAACAAAGGAACTAGAAAAACTGGAGAAAAACTAGAAAAGAAAAGGGGGGATAGCTTGGGTAAAGGAAGATGAGGTTATTCCACTTGAAATTCAGATAAGAGTCGTGTCAGCAGTTTCAAGAGACGAATAGAGAGAAAGAGGGGGTAGAAGAGACAGAAAGAAGGGAAGGGATTTTGGTCAGAGACTTTGGTCATAGAATTTGGTCATAGGTCCAATCCAACCATGGACATAATGATCTGCAGGCCGTCAATCAACTCGTTAGTGGGAGGGTAAGGCGACCTGCAATACTCTATGTAGCCTTCTGCGCGGAGACTACTAAAAATTGGGGTTTAGACTTATAGGTCTGCCATGCGTTCCATACCTGGAGGAAAGAGAGCATATTTTGACTAGAAAGGGCTGAGAGTTCTTCAACATGATATAATTGATCCATTTTCAGGAAGAGCTGTGTGAGAGTGGGAATTTTCGTCGTGCGCCACAATTGAGCAATAAGAAGTTTACAAGCTGAGCCCACAAATGACGCTAGCTTCGAAGTAGCTTTATCTTTAGGCCACATTGGGAAGTTCAGAAGCATTTGTCTAGGGTCCAGGACCCCCTTTTTGCCTGTGAGGTCAAATATTAACTGTGATGCTGTCAGCCAGAAGGTCTGGATAATCGGACATGTCCACCACACATGTAAATATGTTCCCTTGTCCCTCTCGCATCGCCAGCATTGATCTGAGGTGGAAGAGCTCCACGTACTAGACGAGGTGGGGACAATGTACCATCTCGCAATCACTTTGAAAGAATTCTCTTGAACTCTCACACTACATGACGGACCGTGTGAGGCATTATAAATTTGGCTCGTTTGTAAATCGGTAAATGTAGTTTTCAGGTCTCTTTCCCATCTTAGTATATATGCTCTCTTCACCACCAGTTTTTTTGTAAGCAGGGTATGGTATAGATTAGAAAGAATTTTTCTGGGGGCCCGGGTTTGCATGCAGAAAGATTCAAATGTAGTTAAAGGTCTGTAGAGATGGGTATGAGGTAGTAATGGGTGGATCACATGCTTTAATTTCGTATGATGTAGAAATGTGAGCTTAGAGAGAAGGGGGTTCGTACACATCTCCTGTTTAGATATCAAAGAGCCGTCTACCAAAAGATCGGCCAGCGGAACATTTACATTGGTCAGGAATGTGGACTTCGTGGACGCGGCTTGGTTTACATCGGCGTCTAATATGTCTGAAACTTGGGTTAGGGGGAAGAGAAGTGGGGCCAATATCTCCCTATTTTCCTTCCATTTTTGCAAAAGAGTTCTCGTTAGTTCATTTGTAAAGGTTCTTTTATCTCTCTGGCTGGGAGGGGAAAGTAACATAGCTCGTAGAGGAGTGGGGGCTAGGTATTCTTCTATAGGTATCCACAATTTACTCGGTGGACGTCTGATCCAGTCTACCGTTCTGGAAAGGACGGTGGCTTGGTAATATAACGATATATTGGGTAATCCCATGCCCCCTTTGTCTTTTGGAAGGTTCAATGTTTGGAAGTTGATTCTCGGTTTATGTTTGTTCCAGACGTAGTTGGAGATTAAAGAGTTACATTGAGAGAGAAAAGCTGTGGGAATTGGTATGGGTAGCATTTGAAAGAGATAGATAAACTTTGGGAGTATAATGCTTTTAATTAAGTTTTTCCGGCCCATCCACGAAAGGAAGGGAGCCTTCCACGAGGATATTTGTGCGGTAAGATTAGGAAGAAGGGGCTTGTAGTTAAGATCAAACAAGGACTTGAAAGTTTTCCCTAGTTTGATGCCTAGGTATGTTATGTGACTATTTGGCCATCGAAAAGGAAACGAGTTTTGGAGAGATTTAGTAACTTTACTGGCGATATTAATGCTTAATGCTTCTGATTTAGACAGGTTAATTTTGAAGTTAGACCAATGGCCGTATTCCTCTAATAACTTCATAAAGGCAGGGAAACCCCTTTCCGGCCTGGACATTACCACCAACAAGTCGTCAGCAAAGGCGGCGGACTTGTGGTGAACTCCCTGCAGGTTGAACCCCTCGATTTCCCGTTCCTGCTGGATGGAATTTAGCAATGGCTCCATGACCAAGACAAAGAGTAGGGGGGATAGGGGGCATCCCTGCCTTGTGCCATTTTTAATGTCAAGGGGGTCGGTGAGAGTATTGTTTATCTTAATCCTGGCTGTGGGGGATGTGTACATCTGTAGGATTGCGCGTATGGTATCTGGGGGAAAATGGAAGGCCTCCAGCGTTCCCTGTAAGAAGGTCCAGTCCACCCTGTCAAACGCCTTCTCGGCGTCCGTTCCCAGCAGCACCAGAGGCAGCTTGTGGGTCCTGGCGTGTTGCATTAAGTTTATTACCCTTAGCGCATTATCCTTCCCCTCTCTACCTCTAACAAATCCAGCTTGTTCTGGGGAGATGAGATCTGGAAGGATACTTGCCACTCGGTTAGCAATTAAGCTAGCATATATCTTTAGGTCCACATTCAAGAGTGAGATGGGCCTATAGTTTCCACAACACTCCGGATCTTTCCCGTCCTTGTGTATTAATGAAATATGCGCCTCTAGTGCTTGCTTGGGTAAAGGGTCGCCGAGTAGTAGAGCGTTGCATGATGCTAAGAGGTGATCCCCCAGGATGTCAAAGAATTTTTTATAATAGATAATGGGAAGGCCATCTGGGCCTGGTGCCTTCCCCACGGGGCTTCTGGACAGGATGGACTGAACCTCAGCTCGAGAGAACGTTTTTTCCAGGGACGCCTGTTGTATTTTAGAGAGTTTCGGGAGATTTAATTTAGCTAGGTAGTTTTGTATACCACATTTCCTCTTGTCCCTCTCCGCTGCTGATTCTTCCGGCCGAATTTGATATAAATTTTTATAGAATCGAAGGAATTCGTCCGAGATTTGGGAATAGTCTTGCGTACGTTGGCCCTGTGAGGTTTTAATTACATGTATAAAAGTGCGAGCCTGTCTTTTTTTTATCAGGCACATCATAAGTTTAGATGCTTTATCCCCATGGAGGAACATACGATTCCTCCAACCAAGATAAAATTTAGCCGACTGTTTATTGAGCATATCCCTAAGTTCCACACGTTTCGCAGTCAGTTGTTCTAATGTCTGTTGGGATAGGGACTTTTTATGCTGAGCCTCCAACGTGGCAATCTCAGCATACAAAGTCTGCAAGAACGATTTCCTCTGCTTGTTGAGGTGTGAGGAAATGAAGATCAGTTCTCCCCTAATGACCGCCTTATGCGCTTCCCACAACATTGGGGCCGCAATATCTTGTGTCTTGTTCTCAGCAAAATAATTACGGAGGCATTCAGATATGCGTTTCTTATTTTCTTCCGAGGAGAGAATTGATTCATTCAATCTCCACGTACGATGTAGCCAATACGGCCTCAGGAGTGAGAAACTGACTGAGACATAAGCATGGTCGGAGTAAGGTGTTGACTGGATCTCTGAGTCATTGACATTAGGCAGCAGATGCCGGGGTAGAAAGATGTAGTCTAGTCTGTGGTATGATTTATGAGGATTAGAGAAGAATGTAAAGTCTTTGGTTGTGGGATGTTGATAACGCCAGATATCTATCAGAGAGAGGGAAAGGAGAGAGCATTTAATCCGAGATAGGTCCCTTAGAGAGAGGTGACTTTTTTTTGCAGTGGAATCTAGTTTAGGTTCCAAAGCCACATTAAAATCACCGCAAAGTATTGGAGTACCTTCTGAAAAAACGCGGAATTTTTTGAGTGTGGATATCAACCAACGAATCTGTTTGACATTTGGGGCATATACATTCCCTAGGGTTACCAAGGAGGCGGCTAATATACCCTTGACGAAAATGAACCGGCCCTCTGGGTCAGTAGCGACATCTCGAGACCCCTCTAGAACCTTTGTGTGGGGAGGGGGCATGGAACCAGGTGTTGTAGTGTGCTTTGTTAAAGCTTGGGATTTTGCCTTCACGGAAATGCGTTTCTTGGAGGAAGATCATGTCTGCGTGCTTCTTATGTAGGCTATGTAGAGTCTATGACCTTTGTATGGGGGAATTTAACCCATGTGCGTTAAGGCTTATTGCCGTAAATACCTTATGATGTGATGCCATGGTAATACCTGTGGAAGGACAGTCTGCTCTTTTTCCATCGGGAGGAGTGGACCAGACCTATGACCAATGGGAGAGAAGAAAAGATAGAGAGACTGGGGGGTAGAGAGAGGTTCAGAGGAAAACAGAGTATTAGAAGGGCAGTGAGCCCCATAGGGGTGAATGGACCCCATGACGATCGGGAGGGTGCAAGGTTAGGAAAGGGTTAATAGGTTTGCATGGGATGGGGGATGTGTGGGAGTACAGGATTGGTAGTAGGGAGCTGTAAGGGGATTGGGGGGGAGCAAGGAAGGGGTGGGGTGTTGGGAGAGGTATAAGAGAGGGGGGTGTGCTGTTTACCTCCCCTTTCGTCGATAGATCTTTGTGTCCCACCCGCCCGCCCTGATATATAATTATATGTATATGTTCAAAAAAAAAAAATGATAAAAAAAAAAATAAAAAAAAAATAAAAAGGTGAAAAGGTGATGGTTTTCAAAAAAAAAAAAAAAAAAAAAAGAACTTTAGAAAAAAAAAAAAAAAAAAGAGGAATAAAGGAGAATACAAGGTTGAGTTGCTAATTTATTGTTGTCACAGCGGGGTGATAGGTCCGTCTGAGAGGTTGGGAGTACCGACAGTCGGCTTGTTGGTACGAAGTCGCTCAAGGGGAGTGGCTTCGGAGTGGATGGGAACTTGTGGGCGGAGGTCCCGCAGGTTCTGGGTAGGGGTAATTAACGATGGAACGTTGTTACCCCTCACCTCGGGCCGGGTGGTCACGGCCGAGGTGGTCCTCTGGGCCGGTTTGGAGGTTACGGCCGGGGGGTTAGGAATGATGGTTTGCCTCTCGGACGGATCTATCGGTGTTTCTGGTTATACGGGTATATATGTATAAGGTTAAGTTTAACAATTGAGTGGCATGTTGGGCCACAAGTTTGGTATACATATATACGGAAAAATAAAACTGTGGCCATTCCTGCAATAAAGTCGTGGTTCTCGTCTTCATTTAGGTAGATATGGTACGGGGGGTGTGTTTTACAGGATAACCTGCTTATCCCTTATAGATGCGTCAAGTATCAACATTTTCAACTATTTGAAATTCAAACAAATAAGAGTGTGCATCAAGAGGGAGCGATAGGTGCAGAACCCCTATAATGACTTCGTGTTATAACTAGCATAAACAGTAGTGTGCAACAATAGACCCGATCAAAGGCCCCTTCAGGGGGACTCGCCTTCAGAGTTCATCTGGAGTTTCTTCGCCGCTTTGCGTCTGGATCTGTGGGTCTTTGGAGTGAGGCTATGCCATGGTGCCGGATCTGGAAGCATTTGTAGTGTAGATGTCGACCGATGGATTTCCAGCTCCGGGTATTTCTCCGTGATCCCCAAATCTTCACAAATCCGCCTTATCTCCGCAGAAGTTTTGGCTTGGTAGTGTTTTCCATCAGCAGATATAGCGATGTCAAATGGAAATAACCAGCGGTACGAAAACTGGCGTTGGCGTAACACTGCTGTGAAGGGTTGTAGCAATCTCCTTTTGGTCAGGTTGGTGGAAGCGAGGTCCTGGAAAATCAGGATTTTAGAGCCTTCATGACTTACTAGCTCGCTTCTCTGGCTTTTTTTAATAATAAGTTCTTTAATTCGGTAATCCAGGAAGCGACATATGACATCCCTTGGTGGTTCCCCCTTGTTTGGGTCGAGGTCTCAAAGATCTATGAGCTCTTATCAGTTCCAATGTTGGAGCAGGGTCAGAGTCCATCAGGTCAGAGAAGATGAAAAACCAAGGGAAAAATTGTGAAAAAATACCCTGCTGTAACTAAATAAAAGCATAGTGCATATAAACATAGGGTACTTAGTAAACACTGTTTTTGATCAAAAAAAGCATAAAGCTATCCCACCAACGCCAAGGTGTACCCAGTTGGGATAGTACCTACACTCTCTAATATTAAAACCTTACCATGGGTCTTTTTGTTTTTAGGTCAGAGAAGATGCCCTGTAGGGTCGGGATCAAAGCTTCATTTGCCACCGATTCTGGGAGTCCCTTTAATCTGAGGTTGTTTCGCCTTTCTCTGTTTTCATGATCTTCCAGGATGGCATGAATTTGATTGATGTTGTCCTCCTGTTGGCGAAGGCAGGAGATGACAGTGTTGGAAGTGGAGGTTAATGTGGCTTGGGCAGCTTCCAGGGTTTCCACTCTGTGTCCAATTTGGCCGATTTCTTGTTTAATATCTGATAGCTCCCTTGCCACCGGTTCCAGCGCATTTCCGTTTTATAAAAGATCTTGAGATGGGGAGACTCTTGCTATTATCAGCACCTTCAGTGTCACTTTCGTCGTCATCCATTTCTTGTACATCATTAGTAGACATGCTTTGGGGACTGTCTGTTTTAGCATCGGCTGTATGTAGGTGTTTTTTGAGAAACTTATCGACATCAGCCTGGGTAGTGGTTTTAACTGGTCTGGGCAGAGAACTGGCTCTTGCGTTGCCGATTTTGACCATGTTAGAGTCAGACATATATGGTTTTATGCTTGAGTGAATGAATAGCAGGGGTTAGGCCACCCTACTCCCTCCAGACAGCACGGAGTCTAGAACATTGTACGCCCCTAGAGAGGGGGGAGAGGAGGTAGGGAGGAGAGTGTCTCTATGCTAGAGGTACTTCTGTGAGACCACTCTCTATAGCGACTCCACCATGAGGCCTCTCTGAATGCCTTGGGGCCCAGACCGGTGTGTGGAGCTAGGTCTTAAAGAGGCCACCTGCCCCCAGTCATGGTGTGGGAGTCCGATTGCGTGACGACCGAGCACCCTGCTGTGTGGGGGGCACAAATCATCCCCCTTTGAATCTTAATTTCTCTGGGTTGGTTTGGGAGGGGGGACTCCGTCAACAGCGTTCCATTCCCCCTTCTTCTCCCTCATCAGACAGATACCCAGTATGGGGAGAAATTGTCCGGCGTCTCCCTCTCAGCCTGGTCCCTGCACTCCCCGCGGCTCGGAGCTCAGCAGTGTGACCGGCTGCTGGTCCACGCCAGGAGATCTTATGGGGGGGGGACGCTGGGGTGCCGATGCCCGTGGCTAGGCCTGTGCGGCACTGGTGGGCAGGATTCAGGGCTCGCCGATGGGTCTCTGGAGCGGGTGAGGAGCGGGCGCAGTGCCGGACTATAAGGTATTACTCACTCATCGCCAGGTCTTCTCCCCGGGTGCCGCAGGATCTCTAGGAGCGCCGCTCACAGCCGCCGCGTGACCTCCAGCAAAGTCCCAGGTGCTCCAAGCGGTCTCCCCAGGATCCCACGCAGCTCACCGGCACCTCCACTCTCGGTCCCGCCTTCTGATCTGGTAAGTGTCGGGGCTCTCGTTCCCCGCCTGCCGACCGCTTAGCTCCCGCGGCCTGTGCGAATCGTCGCGCCCAGTGTGTTTTTCAAAATGGCGGCGGATCTTCTCCGGTCGTTTCTCTGTGCGGTGAGTTAGCGACGGGGATAGCTTGATCCGGGACGAGGGTGAGGGCAGTCAGGCTCCTGGTTCCCGGTCCACTCTCTCAGATCCCGCTGATGGTCTGCAATTGTCTTCCGGGTGTCTGCGGTTCTCAGGTCGCACGCTTCTCGGGCCTTGCCGCCTTCAGCGGCTGTCCGGTCCCAGTGTTGGGAGGGCTCCAGGAGAGTGCCCCAATGGTGGCAGTTAGAAAATGAGGGTCTCTCCTCTCCTGGGGTGTTCTGGGGACGTGGATGGGGGAGCCAGACGGTCGTATTTTTCGTCTGGGAGCAGGATGTCCGTTGATAGTTCAGGAGCTCCCACATCCACGTCTGCCTTTGACAGCGGCCATTTTGGACTCCCATGCACTTTCAGTCTATTGCACAGTTTGGGCACATCCCCCATAATTCTGGTAGGGGGCACAACAGGTGCAACTATATACATTCTTGGCTACAACTAGTCCAGTAGCCTGCAGTTCGTTTCTTTTTCAATCAACAAAGTGCAAAAAAAAAAAACTCAACCAGCCACTAAGTCCAGTGGCCTGGTTACACAGGACACATAAGACATCACATTCACCGGGGCCCACATTCCAGTTCCGTGGGCCACGGGTACATATAAACATGGGGGGTGACATCTTCAAAAAGTACACGGGGCAGTAAGGCAGGGTAGGGTGTCGTCTTCAAAAAGCACATTAGGGCAGCACAAAAGGGACATCTTCACAAAGAATGAGGGGCAGACAGGGGCTATATACAGTTCAGCATCTTCTTACTTCTTTAGGCCCCCTTCACACGTCCGTGAAAAACACGCACGTGTGTTACGGGCCGTTTTTCGGGTCCGTGTCCCGTTTTTGTGTCCGTTTTTACGGTCCGTGTGGCACCTGTGTGAATTGCGTATGCTAGCCGTGTTTGTGTGCAGAACGTCCGTGTGTGCGTGTGGAATTAACGTGTATGTGTACGTGTAATGTCCGTGTGTAATGTCCGTGTGTGTGATGCACAATGTCGTTTATAAATGTCGGCTGACAGCAGACAGAGTTGCGCAATGAGAATGAACTCGGATGAACTTCACCCGACTTCATCCTCATAACGCGGCTCTGTCTGTGTCGAGTACTGATTAGCGGTCACCTGTGAAGGATTCACCGGTGACCGCTAATCCCCCGAGTGACTGAAGTGTCCCCCCCTCTCTCATACTCACCGATCCCCGATCCCCGGCGCTGCACGGCATTCACACTGCTGCGGCGGCTTTTACTATTTTGAAAAAGCCGGCCGCCCATTAAACAATCTCCTATTCCCTGCTTTCCCCGCCCACCGGCGCCTATGATTGGTTACAGTGAGACACGCCCCCACGCTGAGTGACAGGTGTCACACTGCACCCAATCACAGCAGCCGATGGGCGTGTCTATACTGTGCAGTAAAATAAATAAATAAATAATTAAAAAAAAACGGCGTGCGGTCCCCCCCAATTTTAATGCCAGCCAGATAAAGCCATACGGCTGAAGGCTGGTATTCTCAGGATGGGGAGCTCCACGTTATGGGGAGCCCCCCACCCTAACAATATCAGTCAGCAGCCGCCCAGAATTGCCGCATACATTATATGCGACAGTTCTGGGGCTGTACCCGGCTCTTCCCGATTTGCCCTGGTGCTTTGGCAAATCGGGGTAATAAGGAGTTATTGGCAGCCCATAGCTGCCAATAAGTCCTAGATTAATCATGTCAGGCGTCTATGAGACACCCTCCATGATTAATCTGTAAATTACAGTAAATAAACACACACACACCTGAAAAAATCCTTTATTAGAAATAAAAACACACAAACACATTCCCTGGTTCACCACTTTAATCATCCCCGAAAAAGCCCTCCATGTCCGGCGTCATCCAGGATGCTCCAGCGTCGCATCCAGCGCTGCTGCATGGAGGTGACAGGAGCTGCAGAAGACACCGCCGCTCCGGTCACCTCCACACAGCAAATGAAGACAGCCGTGCGATCAGCTGAGCTGTCACAGAGGTTACCCGCTGTCACTGGCAGCAGGTAGACAGCGGTCAGCACAGTCTGCGTCTGCTGGTCTTGGCGGGCCGCGCCTGGCATGGCGGCGGCCTGTATTGGAGTCGCTGCTGTGACCGATTCTTGACGGGCCGCACCTGGCGTGGCTGCGGCCTGGGCTTGGCGGGCCGCATCTGCGGCGTGGATTAACGTCGCCGCTACGGCGGGATCTTGCTTGTCCGAGCGGGGTATTGCTGCTGGGGAAAATGGAAGGCCTCCAGCGTTCCCTGTAAGAAGGTCCAGTCCACCCTGTCTAACGCCTTCTCGGCGTCCGTTCCCAGCAGCACCAGAGGCAGCTTGTGGGTCCTGGCGTGTTGCATTAAGTTTATTACCCTTAGCGCATTATCCTTCCCCTCTCTACCTCTAACAAATCCAGCTTGTTCTGGGGAGATGAGATCTGGAAGGATACTTGCCACTCGGTTAGCAATTAAGCTAGCATATATCTTTAGGTCCACATTCAAGAGTGAGATGGGCCTATAGTTTCCACAACACTCCGGATCTTTCCCGTCCTTGTGTATTAATGAAATATGCGCCTCTAGTGCTTGCTTGGGTAAAGGGTCGCCGAGTAGTAGAGCGTTGCATGATGCTAAGAGGTGATCCCCCAGGATGTCAAAGAATTTTTTATAATAGATAATGGGAAGGCCATCTGGGCCTGGTGCCTTCCCCACGGGGCTTCTGGACAGGATGGACTGAACCTCAGCTCGAGAGAACGTTTTTTCCAGGGACGCCTGTTGTATTTTAGAGAGTTTCGGGAGATTTAATTTAGCTAGGTAGTTTTGTATACCACATTTCCTCTTGTCCCTCTCCGCTGCTGATTCTTCCGCCGAATTTGATATAAATTTTTATAGAATCGAAGGAATTCGTCCGAGATTTGGGAATAGTCTTGCGTACGTTGGCCCTGTGAGGTTTTAATTACATGTATAAAAGTGCGAGCCTGTCTTTTTTTTATCAGGCACATCATAAGTTTAGATGCTTTATCCCCATGGAGGAACATACGATTCCTCCAACCAAGATAAAATTTAGCCGACTGTTTATTGAGCATATCCCTAAGTTCCACACGTTTCGCAGTCAGTTGTTCTAATGTCTGTTGGGATAGGGACTTTTTATGCTGAGCCTCCAACGTGGCAATCTCAGCATACAAAGTCTGCAAGAACGATTTCCTCTGCTTGTTGAGGTGTGAGGAAATGAAGATCAGTTCTCCCCTAATGACCGCCTTATGCGCTTCCCACAACATTGGGGCCGCAATATCTTGTGTCTTGTTCTCAGCAAAATAATTACGGAGGCATTCAGATATGCGTTTCTTATTTTCTTCCGAGGAGAGAATTGATTCATTCAATCTCCACGTACGATGTAGCCAATACGGCCTCAGGAGTGAGAAACTGACTGAGACATAAGCATGGTCGGAGTAAGGTGTTGACTGGATCTCTGAGTCATTGACATTAGGCAGCAGATGCCGGGGTAGAAAGATGTAGTCTAGTCTGTGGTATGATTTATGAGGATTAGAGAAGAATGTAAAGTCTTTGGTTGTGGGATGTTGATAACGCCAGATATCTATCAGAGAGAGGGAAAGGAGAGAGCATTTAATCCGAGATAGGTCCCTTAGAGAGAGGTGACTTTTTTTTGCAGTGGAATCTAGTTTAGGTTCCAAAGCCACATTAAAATCACCGCAAAGTATTGGAGTACCTTCTGAAAAAACGCGGAATTTTTTGAGTGTGGATATCAACCAACGAATCTGTTTGACATTTGGGGCATATACATTCCCTAGGGTTACCAAGGAGGCGGCTAATATACCCTTGACGAAAATGAACCGGCCCTCTGGGTCAGTAGCGACATCTCGAGACCCCTCTAGAACCTTTGTGTGGGGAGGGGGCATGGAACCAGGTGTTGTAGTGTGCTTTGTTAAAGCTTGGGATTTTGCCTTCACGGAAATGCGTTTCTTGGAGGAAGATCATGTCTGCGTGCTTCTTATGTAGGCTATGTAGAGTCTATGACCTTTGTATGGGGGAATTTAACCCATGTGCGTTAAGGCTTATTGCCGTAAATACCTTATGATGTGATGCCATGGTAATACCTGTGGAAGGACAGTCTGCTCTTTTTCCATCGGGAGGAGTGGACCAGACCTATGACCAATGGGAGAGAAGAAAAGATAGAGAGACTGGGGGGTAGAGAGAGGTTCAGAGGAAAACAGAGTATTAGAAGGGCAGTGAGCCCCATAGGGGTGAATGGACCCCATGACGATCGGGAGGGTGCAAGGTTAGGAAAGGGTTAATAGGTTTGCATGGGATGGGGGATGTGTGGGAGTACAGGATTGGTAGTAGGGAGCTGTAAGGGGATTGGGGGGGAGCAAGGAAGGGGTGGGGTGTTGGGAGAGGTATAAGAGAGGGGGGGTGTGCTGTTTACCTCCCTTTTCGTCGATAGATCTTTGTGTCCCACCCCGCCCGCCCTGATATATAATTATATGTATATGTTCAAAAAAAAAAAATGATAAAAAAAAAAATAAAAAAAAAATAAAAAGGTGAAAAGGTGATGGTTTTCAAAAAAAAAAAAAAAAAAAAAAAGAACTTTAGAAAAAAAAAAAAAAAAAAGAGGAATAAAGGAGAATACAAGGTTGAGTTGCTAATTTATTGTTGTCACAGCGGGGTGATAGGTCCGTCTGAGAGGTTGGGAGTACCGACAGTCGGCTTGTTGGTACGAAGTCGCTCAAGGGGAGTGGCTTCGGAGTGGATGGGAACTTGTGGGCGGAGGTCCCGCAGGTTCTGGGTAGGGGTAATTAACGATGGAACGTTGTTACCCCTCACCTCGGGCCGGGTGGTCACGGCCGAGGTGGTCCTCTGGGCCGGTTTGGAGGTTACGGCCGGGGGGTTAGGAATGATGGTTTGCCTCTCGGACGGATCTATCGGTGTTTCTGGTTATACGGGTATATATGTATAAGGTTAAGTTTAACAATTGAGTGGCATGTTGGGCCACAAGTTTGGTATACATATATACGGAAAAATAAAACTGTGGCCATTCCTGCAATAAAGTCGTGGTTCTCGTCTTCATTTAGGTAGATATGGTACGGGGGGTGTGTTTTACAGGATAACCTGCTTATCCCTTATAGATGCGTCAAGTATCAACATTTTCAACTATTTGAAATTCAAACAAATAAGAGTGTGCATCAAGAGGGAGCGATAGGTGCAGAACCCCTATAATGACTTCGTGTTATAACTAGCATAAACAGTAGTGTGCAACAATAGACCCGATCAAAGGCCCCTTCAGGGGGACTCGCCTTCAGAGTTCATCTGGAGTTTCTTCGCCGCTTTGCGTCTGGATCTGTGGGTCTTTGGAGTGAGGCTATGCCATGGTGCCGGATCTGGAAGCATTTGTAGTGTAGATGTCGACCGATGGATTTCCAGCTCCGGGTATTTCTCCGTGATCCCCAAATCTTCACAAATCCGCCTTATCTCCGCAGAAGTTTTGGCTTGGTAGTGTTTTCCATCAGCAGATATAGCGATGTCAAATGGAAATAACCAGCGGTACGAAAACTGGCGTTGGCGTAACACTGCTGTGAAGGGTTGTAGCAATCTCCTTTTGGTCAGGTTGGTGGAAGCGAGGTCCTGGAAAATCAGGATTTTAGAGCCTTCATGACTTATAGACTCCGCTTCTCTGGCTTTTTTTAATAATAAGTTCTTTAATTCGGTAATCCAGGAAGCGACATATGACATCCCTTGGTGGTTCCCCTTGTTTGGGTCGAGGTCTCAAAGATCTATGAGCTCTTATCAGTTCCAATGTTGGAGCAGGGTCAGAGTCCATCAGGTCAGAGAAGATGAAAAACCAAGGGAAAAATTGTGAAAAAATACCCTGCTGTAACTAAATAAAAGCATAGTGCATATAAACATAGGGTACTTAGTAAACACTGTTTTTGATCAAAAAAAGCATAAAGCTATCCCACCAACGCCAAGGTGTACCCAGTTGGGATAGTACCTACACTCTCTAATATTAAAACCTTACCATGGGTCTTTTTGTTTTTAGGTCAGAGAAGATGCCCTGTAGGGTCGGGATCAAAGCTTCATTTGCCACCGATTCTGGGAGTCCCTTTAATCTGAGGTTGTTTCGCCTTTCTCTGTTTTCATGATCTTCCAGGATGGCATGAATTTGATTGATGTTGTCCTCCTGTTGGCGAAGGCAGGAGATGACAGTGTTGGAAGTGGAGGTTAATGTGGCTTGGGCAGCTTCCAGGGTTTCCACTCTGTGTCCAATTTGGCCGATTTCTTGTTTAATATCTGATAGCTCCCTTGCCACCGGTTCCAGCGCATTTTTGAGGATCCGTTTTATAAAAGATCTTGAGATGGGGAGACTCTTGCTATTATCAGCACCTTCAGTGTCACTTTCGTCGTCATCCATTTCTTGTACATCATTAGTAGACATGCTTTGGGGACTGTCTGTTTTAGCATCGGCTGTATGTAGGTGTTTTTTGAGAAACTTATCGACATCAGCCTGGGTAGTGGTTTTAACTGGTCTGGGCAGAGAACTGGCTCTTGCGTTGCCGATTTTGACCATGTTAGAGTCAGACATATATGGTTTTATGCTTGAGTGAATGAATAGCAGGGGTTAGGCCACCCTACTCCCTCCAGACAGCACGGAGTCTAGAACATTGTACGCCCCTAGAGAGGGGGAAGGAGGTAGGGAGAGAGTGTCTCTATGCTAGAGGTACTTCTGTGAGACCACTCTCTATAGCGACTCCACCATGAGGCCTCTCTGAATGCCTTGGGGCCCAGACCGGTGTGTGGAGCTAGGTCTTAAAGAGGCCACCTGCCCCCAGTCATGGTGTGGGAGTCCGATTGCGTGACGACCGAGCACCCTGCTGTGTGGGGGGCACAAATCATCCCCCTTTGAATCTTAATTTCTCTGGGTTGGTTTGGGAGGGGGGACTCCGTCAACAGCGTTCCATTCCCCCTTCTTCTCCCTCATCAGACAGATACCCAGTATGGGGAGAAATTGTCCGGCGTCTCCCTCTCAGCCCTGGTCCCTGCACTCCCCGCGGCTCGGAGCTCAGCAGTGTGACCGGCTGCTGGTCCACGCAGGAGATCTATGGGGGGGGACGCTGGGGTGCCGGATGCCCGTGGCTAGGCCTGTGCGGCACTGTGGGCAGGATTCAGGGCTCGCCGAGGGTCTCTGGAGCGGGTGAGGAGCGGGCGCAGTGCCGGACTATAAGGTATTACTCACTCATCGCCAGGTCTTCTCCCCGGGTGCCGCAGGATCTCTAGGAGCGCCGCTCACAGCCGCCGCGTGACCTCCAGCAAAGTCCCAGGTGCTCCAAGCGGTCTCCCCAGGATCCCACGCAGCTCACCGGCACCTCCACTCCGGTCCCGCCTTCTGATCTGGTAAGTGTCGGGGCTCTCGTTCCCCGCCTGCCGACCGCTTTGCTCCCGCGGCCTGTGGAATCGTCGCGCCCAGTGTGTTTTTCCAAAATGGCGGCGGATCTTCTCCGGTCGTTTCTCTGTGCGGTGAGTTAGCGACGGGATAGCTTGATCCGGGACGAGGGTGAGGGCAGTCAGGCCTCCGGTTCCCGGTCCACTCTCTCAGATCCCGCTGATGGTCTGCAATTGTCTTCCGGGTGTCTGCGGTTCTCAGGTCGCACGCTTCTCGGGCCTTGCCGCCTTCAGCGGCCTGTCCGGTCCCAGTGTTGGAGGGCTCCAGGAGAGTGCCCCAATGGTGGCAGTTAGAAAATGAGGGTCTCTCCTCTCCTGGGGTGTTCTGGGGACGTGGATGGGGGAGCCAGACGGTAGTATTTTTCGTCTGGGAGCAGGATGTCCGTTGATAGTTCAGGAGCTCCCACATCCACGTCTGCCTTTGACAGCGGCCATTTTGGACTCCCATGCACTTTCAGTCTATTGCACAGTTTGGGCACATCCCCCATAATTCTGGTAGGGGGCACAACAGGTGCAACTATATACATTCTTGGCTACAACTAGTCCAGTAGCCTGGCAGTTCGTTTCTTTTTCAATCAACAAAAGTGCAAAAAAAAAAAACTCAACCAGCCACTAAGTCCAGTGGCCTGGTTACACAGGACACATAAGACATCACATTCACCGGGGCCCACATTCCAGTTCCGTGGCCCGGTACATATAAACATGGGGGGTGACATCTTCAAAAAGTACACGGGGCAGTAAGGCAGGGTAGGGTGTCGTCTTCAAAAAGCACATTAGGGCAGCACAAAAGGGACATCTTCACAAAGAATGAGGGGCAGACAGGGGCTATATACAGTTCAGCATCTTCTTACTTCTTTAGGCCCCCTTCACACGTCCGTGAAAAACACGCACGTGTGTTACGGGCCGTTTTTTCGGGTCCGTGTCCCGTTTTTGTGTCCGTTTTTACGGTCCGTGTGGCACCTGTGTGAATTGCGTATGCTAGCCGTGTTTGTGTGCAGAACGTCCGTGTGTGCGTGTGGAATTAACGTGTATGTGTACGTGTAATGTCCGTGTGTAATGTCCGTGTGTGTGATGCACAATGTCGTTTATAAATGTCGGCTGACAGCAGACAGAGTTGCGCAATGAGAATGAACTCGGATGAACTTCACCCGACTTCATCCTCATAACGCGGCTCTGTCTGTGTCGAGTACTGATTAGCGGTCACCTGTGAAGGATTCACCGGTGACCGCTAATCCCCCGAGTGACTGAAGTGTCCCCCCCTCTCTCATACTCACCGATCCCCGATCCCCGGCGCTGCACGGCATTCACACTGCTGCGGCGGCTTTTACTATTTTGAAAAAGCCGGCCGCCCATTAAACAATCTCCTATTCCCTGCTTTCCCCGCCCACCGGCGCCTATGATTGGTTACAGTGAGACACGCCCCCACGCTGAGTGACAGGTGTCACACTGCACCCAATCACAGCAGCCGATGGGCGTGTCTATACTGTGCAGTAAAATAAATAAATAAATAATTAAAAAAAAACGGCGTGCGGTCCCCCCCAATTTTAATGCCAGCCAGATAAAGCCATACGGCTGAAGGCTGGTATTCTCAGGATGGGGAGCTCCACGTTATGGGGAGCCCCCCACCCTAACAATATCAGTCAGCAGCCGCCCAGAATTGCCGCATACATTATATGCGACAGTTCTGGGGCTGTACCCGGCTCTTCCCGATTTGCCCTGGTGCTTTGGCAAATCGGGGTAATAAGGAGTTATTGGCAGCCCATAGCTGCCAATAAGTCCTAGATTAATCATGTCAGGCGTCTATGAGACACCCTCCATGATTAATCTGTAAATTACAGTAAATAAACACACACACACCTGAAAAAATCCTTTATTAGAAATAAAAACACACAAACACATTCCCTGGTTCACCACTTTAATCATCCCCGAAAAAGCCCTCCATGTCCGGCGTCATCCAGGATGCTCCAGCGTCGCATCCAGCGCTGCTGCATGGAGGTGACAGGAGCTGCAGAAGACACCGCCGCTCCGGTCACCTCCACACAGCAAATGAAGACAGCCGTGCGATCAGCTGAGCTGTCACAGAGGTTACCCGCTGTCACTGGCAGCAGGTAGACAGCGGTCAGCACAGTCTGCGTCTGCTGGTCTTGGCGGGCCGCGCCTGGCATGGCGGCGGCCTGTATTGGAGTCGCTGCTGTGACCGATTCTTGACGGGCCGCACCTGGCGTGGCTGCGGCCTGGGCTTGGCGGGCCGCATCTGCGGCGTGGATTAACGTCGCCGCTACGGCGGGATCTTGCTTGTCCGAGCGGGGTATTGCTGCTGGGGAAAATGGAAGGCCTCCAGCGTTCCCTGTAAGAAGGTCCAGTCCACCCTGTCTAACGCCTTCTCGGCGTCCGTTCCCAGCAGCACCAGAGGCAGCTTGTGGGTCCTGGCGTGTTGCATTAAGTTTATTACCCTTAGCGCATTATCCTTCCCCTCTCTACCTCTAACAAATCCAGCTTGTTCTGGGGAGATGAGATCTGGAAGGATACTTGCCACTCGGTTAGCAATTAAGCTAGCATATATCTTTAGGTCCACATTCAAGAGTGAGATGGGCCTATAGTTTCCACAACACTCCGGATCTTTCCCGTCCTTGTGTATTAATGAAATATGCGCCTCTAGTGCTTGCTTGGGTAAAGGGTCGCCGAGTAGTAGAGCGTTGCATGATGCTAAGAGGTGATCCCCCAGGATGTCAAAGAATTTTTTATAATAGATAATGGGAAGGCCATCTGGGCCTGGTGCCTTCCCCACGGGGCTTCTGGACAGGATGGACTGAACCTCAGCTCGAGAGAACGTTTTTTCCAGGGACGCCTGTTGTATTTTAGAGAGTTTCGGGAGATTTAATTTAGCTAGGTAGTTTTGTATACCACATTTCCTCTTGTCCCTCTCCGCTGCTGATTCTTCCGGCCGAATTTGATATAAATTTTTATAGAATCGAAGGAATTCGTCCGAGATTTGGGAATAGTCTTGCGTACGTTGGCCCTGTGAGGTTTTAATTACAGTGATCCAGTGACAGCGGGTAACCTCTGTGACAGCTCAGCTGATCGCACGGCTGTCTTCATTTGCTGTGTGGAGGTGACCGGAGCGGCGGTGTCTTCTGCAGCTCCTGTCACCTCCATGCAGCAGCGCTGGATGCGACGCTGGAGCATCCTGGATGACGCCGGACATGGAGGGCTTTTTCGGGGATGATTAAAGTGGTGAACCAGGGAATGTGTTTGTGTGTTTTTATTTCTAATAAAGGATTTTTTCTGGTGTGTGTGTGTTTATTTACTGTAATTTACAGATTAATCATGGAGGGTGTCTCATAGACGCCTGACATGATTAATCTAGGACTTATTGGCAGCTATGGGCTGCCAATAACTCCTTATTACCCCGATTTGCCAAAGCACCAGGGCAAATCGGGAAGAGCCGGGTACAGCCCCAGAACTGTCGCATATAATGTATGCGGCAATTCTGGGCGGCTGCTGACTGATATTGTTAGGGTGGGGGGCTCCCCATAACGTGGAGCTCCCCATCCTGAGAATACCAGCCTTCAGCCGTATGGCTTTATCTGGCTGGCATTAAAATTGGGGGGGACCGCACGCCGTTTTTTTTTAATTATTTATTTATTTATTTTACTGCACAGTATAGACACGCCCACCGGCTGCTGTGATTGGGTGCAGTGTGACACCTGTCACTCAGCGTGGGGGCGTGTCTCACTGTAACCAATCATAGGCGCCGGTGGGCGGGGAAAGCAGGGAATAGGAGATTGTTTAATGGGCGGCCGGCTTTTTCAAAATAGTAAAAGCCGCCGCAGCAGTGTGAATGCCGTGCAGCGCTGCGCCGGAGATCGGGGAACGGTAAGTATGAGAGAGGGGGGGAAACTGACCGACAGACTGTGAGAGAGGGACAGACAGACAGAGAGACCGACAGAGAGACTGACCGACGGACTCAGGGAGATTGACGGACATACACAGAAATAGAAAGAATAGCCGACATCACTAGAAATAAAAACACCAAACGGACACGGACTATAGGTATATGCATACGTGTTTACTAACGTGTGTGCACATACCCATAGACTTTCATTGTGTCCACGTGTGCGTGCTCCGTGCAGATAACGGACATGCATCCGTGCCAAACGCAAACACATACGGATCACGGACACGCACACACGGACATAATGAAATAACGGACGTGTGACCACAATCATAGATTAACATTGGTGCACGTTTGGCCGTGTCTCCGGTATATACGGAAACGGACCAAACACGCACGTGTATCACGGACGTGTGAAGGGGGCCTTACATGTAGGGATTCTTCTCCGGCTCCCCACCTGGCAGCAGGTAGACAGCGGTCAGCACAGTCTGCGTCTGCTGGTCTTGGCGGGCCGCGCCTGGCATGGCGGCGGCCTGTATTGGAGTCGCTGCTGTGACCGATTCTTGACGGGCCGCACCTGGCGTGGCTGCGGCCTGGGCTTGGCGGGCCGCATCTGCGGCGTGGATTAACGTCGCCACTACGGCGGGATCTTGCTTGTCCGAGCGGGATATCACTGCTGGGGCCTGAGCTGGACGGGCCGGGCTTGGCGTCGCTGTTGCGGTGTGGATGGGCGTTGCTCTGGCGCCGAAATCTTGGCGGGCCGCACCTGGCGCGGCTGCGGCCCAGATCGGCGTCGCCGGGCGTCTCTCCGGGGACCGCGGGCATGGCAGCGGGGGTTGGGGCTCTCGCGCCGGCAGGGGCATTAAATGACTCACCCCTCAGTAGCATCTCCGGTGTTCTGGTGGTCGCTGGCCTGCTGCAGGGTGCTGGTATCGGAGCTGCGGTGGTGGCACGCGTGCCTGCAGGAGGACTGGGCAGGAACCCCACCTCGCAATCCGGGCTCCGCCGGTTGGGGGTGACACTCTCTTTACCCGGCTCTGCAGCGGCTGCTGGACCTTCTCCGCTCTCCAGGACGCAGGACACCACCCGGTTCTGAGGTGCGTGTCCCGGCTCGGCCACTCCTCCTTTGGCCGCTCGTTGCTCGGCGTCCATCATCCTAGCTTCTTCACGCGCCATCTTTTCTTCCTCCGCTCTCCATCGCGGGCACTGCTTCGCGCTCTTTCTGGGCAAGACCAAGGGGGCGGGGCTTCTCTTCGCGCCCTTTCTTCTGGCACGCCCCCCTTCTTCCCGCTCTCTGTAGCGCTAATGGCGGCAGTTTTCACAGTAAAACACAGGCTATTTCACGATTCTTCAGGCGCACAGTACCCGGTGTAACCGGGCACGAAATCCTGTTCGTGACGCCAAAGTTGACTCACCCACCCCAGGGCTGTGGGACACCCGGTGCCGGGCCGGACTAGTCCGGTGGTAGTCAGTGGTGGCTGGTTCCGACTCCGTGGCCCTGGTGGGTGTCAGTAGAATATGTGGCTGGAATTAAAGTTTGTGTTCGTGACGCCACCTGTGGTATGCGGCTATGAAGCCGCCGCTGCTGTGTAAGGCCTCCGGGGTGATGATGTGGCAGCAATGATGGTACTGCTCCCCACAGGTGGAGCAATGCCCGGGGCACTGTTGATGCTCGTGAGAGTCTATGGTGTAGTGGAAGTCTGGACAGCAGAAATAACAGAGACCACTCCAAGGGTACAGTTTCAAGTTCTTTACTCACAATTCTTGTCACAGTCCTGCAGGAACCCTTGGACTGCTGGGACCACTGTCAGGGACCTCCGCCGTTTCTGGGTGATTCTTGGAGTAAAAGCCGGTACCCTTCTCTTAAGTGTCTCTGTCTTCAGCTGTCTTCCTTAGCCTTGCCTTTATAGGTTGAACCTGGCTTGGCCTCCACAACAGCCTCCAGGCTGGGGGGTCACCTGTCGGCTGATTACCCCTTTTCCAGAGGTGCTGCTGTGGGCTGTGGCCCGGGGAGTCTACAACTTTCCCTGGGCCTCGGTTTTTACTGTTTGGAGATGATTTTGCACTCCTCCGGTTTCTAGAGACCGTCCCCTGTTGCAGCTTGATCCCTCCACCGATGTTCTTGTGGAACAGGCCACCGCAGCTCTACAGCTACCCGTGGCCCTGGGACCCCTTCTGTTCTCTGCTTGGTGTCACCTGGACCCTCTGAGTCCCAGGATCTTCACCAGGAAGCGTCTCGTTCTTTCCTTTCAGCTCCTGACTGACTTGGAGCTCTTTTTCCTTTCACTTCTCCTCCTTGCCTGCCTCCAGCAGGCCTCCTCCTCCTTCCCCACTCTCTCTTCACTCACTCCACTAGACCTTCCTCTCTGTGTCTGCACTCTTGTGGCTCCTCCCACCTCCCCAGTTGCTCTGTTCTACCCTATAGGAGCAGGGATGGGTCTTACGGCCCCTCCCAGCATGCAGCATGGGAGGGTTTTCTGCCACTATCCCTGGTCCCAGTGTGTTCCTAGCAATGGGTGTAGTGTAGATTTACCAGGGGACCAGTGTTCACTCCTTTCCTCACCCAGAATGGGGCATCACACCGCTGGATGGGGTGCAATGACCTGTAGCGACGGAAGCCTCAGGGGCGCCACACTCCCCCACAGCAAATCCCAGCACGTCCTCGGGCTGAAAAGACAACAAAACATGTGGGAAAAACTGCAAAAACATTTTTGTTATGCATAACAATAAAACAATTAAACATTTCTTCCCTTTATGGGAGGCACAAATTCTTGAACGTTGCAAACTTTCTTATAAAGAAACATCTAAGTGTGCACTTTCAGTCTATTGCACAGTTTGGGCACATCCCCCATAATTCTGGTAGGGGGCACAACAGGTGCAACTATATACATTCTTGGCTACAACTAGTCCAGTAGCCTGGCAGTTCGTTTCTTTTTCAATCAACAAAAGTGCAAAAAAAACTCAACCAGCCACTAAGTCCAGTGGCCTGGTTACACAGGACACATAAGACATCACATTCACCGGGGCCCACATTCCAGTTCCGTGGCCCGGTACATATAAACATGGGGGGTGACATCTTCAAAAAGTACACGGGGCAGTAAGGCAGGGTAGGGTGTCGTCTTCAAAAAGCACATTAGGGCAGCACAAAAGGGACATCTTCACAAAGAATGAGGAGCAGACAGGGGCTATATACAGTTCAGCATCTTCTTACTTCTTTACATGTAGGGATTCTTCTCCGGCTCCCCACCTGGCAGCAGGTAGACAGCGGTCAGCACAGTCTGCGTCTGCTGGTCTTGGCGGGCCGCGCCTGGCATGGCGGCGGCCTGTATTGGAGTCGCTGCTGTGACCGATTCTTGACGGGCCGCACCTGGCGTGGCTGCGGCCTGGGCTTGGCGGGCCGCATCTGCGGCGTGGATTAACGTCGCCGCTACGGCGGGATCTTGCTTGTCCGAGCGGGGTATTGCTGCTGGGGCCTGAGCTGGACGGGCCGGGCTTGGCGTCGCTGCTGCGGTGTGGATGGGCATCGCTCCGGCGGCAAAATCTTGCCGGGCCGCACCTGGCGCGGCTGCGGCCCAGATCGGCGTCGCAGTGCCGGGCGTCTCTCTGGGGACCGCGGGCATGGCAGCGGGGGTTGGGGCTCTCGCGCCAGCAGGGCCATTAAATGACTCACCCCTCAGTAGCATCTCCGGTGTTCTGGTGGTCGCTGGCCTGCTGCAGGCTGCTGGTATCGGAGCTGCGGTGGTGGCACGCGCGCCTGCAGGAGGACTGGACCGGAACCCCACCTCCCAATCCGGGCTCCGCCGGTTGGGGGTGACTCTCTTTACCCGGCTCTGCAGCGGCTGCTGGACCTTCTCCGCTCTCCAGGACTCAGGACACCACCCGGTTCTGAGGTGCGTGTCCCGGCTCGGCCACCCCTCCTTTGGCCGCTCGTTGCTCGGCGTCCATCATCCTAGCTTCTTCACGCACCATCTTTTCTTCCTCCGCTCTCCATCGCGGGCACTGCTTCGCGCTCTTTCTGGGCAAGACCAAGGGGGCGGGGCTTCTATTCGCGCCCTTTCTTCTGGCACGCCCCCCTTCTTCCCGCTGTCTGTAGCACTAATGGCGGCAGTTTTCACAGTAAAACACAGGCTATTTCACGATTCTTCAGGCGCACAGTACCCGGTGTAACCGGGCACGAAATCCTGTTCGTGACGCCAAAGTTGACTCACCCACCCCAGGGCTGTGGGACACCCGGTGCCGGGCCGGACTAGTCCGGTGGTAGTCAGTGGTGGCTGGGCCCGGCTCCGTGGCCCTGGTGGGTGTCAGTAGAATATGTGGCTGGAATTAAAGTTTGTGTTCGTGACGCCACCTGTGGTATGCGGCTATGAAGCCGCCGCTGCTGTGTAAGGCCTCCGGGGTGATGATGTGGCAGCAATGATGGTACTGCTCCCCACAGGTGGAGCAATGCCCGGGGCACTGTTGATGCTCGTGAGAGTCTATGGTGTAGTGGAAGTCTGGACAGCAGAAATAACAGAGGCAACTCCAAGGGTACAGTTTCAAGTTCTTTACTCACAATTCTTGTCACAGTCCTGCAGGAACCCTTGGACTGCTGGGACCACTGTCAGGGACCTCCGCCGTTTCTGGGTGATTCTTGGAGTAAAAGCCGGTACCCTTCTCTTAAGTGTCTCTGTCTTCAGCTGTCTTCCTTAGCCTTGCCTTTATAGGTTGAACCTGGCTTGGCCTCCACAACAGCCTCCAGGCTGGGGAGTCACCTGTCGGCTGATTATCCCTTTTCTAGAGGTTCTGCTGTGGGCTGTGGCCCGGGGAGTCTACAACTTTCCCTGGGCCTCGGTTTTTACTGTTTGGAGATGATTTTGCACTCCTCCGGTTTCTAGGGACCGTCCCCTGTTGCAGCTTGATCCCTCCACCGATGTTCTTGTGGAACAGGCCACCGCAGCTCTACAGCTACCCGTGGCCCTGGGACCCCTTCTGTTCTCTGCTTGGTGTCACCTGGACCCTCTGAGTCCCAGGATCTTCACCAGGAAGCGTCTCGTTCTTTCCTTTCAGCTCCTGACTGACTTGGAGCTCTTTTTCCTTTCACTTCTCCTCCTTGCCTGCCTCCAGCAGGCCTCCTCCTCCTTCCCCATTCTCTCTTCACTCACTCCACTAGACCTTCCTCTCTGTGTCTGCACTCTTGTGGCTCCTCCCACCTCCCCAGTTGCTCTGTTCTACCCTATAGGAGCAGGGATGGGTCTTACGGCCCCTCCCAGCATGCAGCATGGGAGGGTTTTCTGCCACTATCCCTGGTCCCAGTGTGTTCCTAGCAATGGGTGTAGTGTAGATTTACCAGGGGACCGGTGTTCACTCCTTTCCTCACCCAGAATGGGGCATCACACCGTGGGTGGCGTCACAAACAGACATCCCAAACACCAACAAATCACCCCTTTCACTCACGGGCAAGGAGCGCCGCTCGAGTCCCCGGATCCGACCCACCGCTTGAGCCACCGAGCAGCAGCAGCACCGGACCCGAGCGTGGTGAGCGCAGCGGCGTCCCCTCCCCGCCCACGACACTAGCACTCCAGAAAGTAGATCTGTGTCAGCAGTCAGTCCCAGAGCTCGTATAACCATTTCACCCATACAGTCAAGATTGACCCACAGAGCACCAAAGTGCAAAACGCCTGAAAGCAGCCTGTTTACCCCATTAACCCTCACAACTCACTGCCCAAGAACCACCACACAACATCCAATTAAAACAGAGATGGGCCACAGAACTCCATCCAGCAGAGTGCCCAAAACCCAGAAGTGACAGGTGCCCGACTTGTTCAGGTTCCCACTGCTTTGCCCGTTTTCAAGGGGGTGACGTTGACGAAAAACAACCATGCTCTTCAGGTGACAACGCTGCGCTTTCAGTTTGGCACGGATTCTTTGCCTGTTTTAACAGGTTCCGGACAAAAGCCAGTTTTCTGCTCCAGTTGTTGCAGGTAAAAACCTCGTAGTTGGCTTTGGAATTGAGCCAGAAGTATGCCAGCTAGACTCGCTGCTGCTAGTCCCCGCCATTTACACTTGAAGCGGCTCACCCATGGCCATGATTGGCTATCCCGGGAATCCAAAGCATTTATTTTGAAAAAATTGTTCAATACAGAGAACCACGGCTAAATACGACAGCTATGAATAATGGAATAACACTCTGTTTCCAATTTTTTGTTTTCTGCCTAGCAGTTCTGTGTATAGTGCTAATCCCGGCCTAGCCGTCCCTGTATACACTAGAATAGATAAAGGGATCTATAGAGAAAGTATTTCTAAAGATCCTTTATGATATTCTAATGAGTGCAGGGACTAGTCGCAAGGGCGTTAGCTGCTGCACTCATTCCACCCTCTTAGCATGTTAGTACGTCCGCAGGGGCCCACAGGGGTGTGCTACCATGCTATCCAATGCCTATTGCCTAGTGCCATCAGTGGTGATGAGCGTACCTCTTTCCGTTGTCACCACATCAGACCCCAGCCAGTGCGCATGGTCAGAAGTCACCACCACTTCCGGTCATGCACAGTATGAACCGGGTGTATGTGTCCCGGCTTCAGAGAGGTCTAATGCGCATGACCGGAAGTGCCGGGACTTCTGACCATGCGCACTGACCCTAAACTCGATACAGGTACGCGCGTCACCGCTGATGATGCACTGGCTAATGGGCACTGAATAGCATGTTAGTACTCGCACAGGGGCGTGCTAATGTGATGCCCTGGACACCCCAGGGGTCACAGGTCACTACACCACACACACACCCCCACACTAGGCAGGTAACACCCGTGAACCACAAAGACCTGATTGCCTCCCTCAGTGTTGGACAGGTGTGACGCCCTGGGCAAGCCAGGGGTCACAGGTCACAACACCACCACACCCCACACCCCAGATAGGAACACCAAGGCTAACCAAAAATCCTTGTTGCCTTCCTCCAGGGGCTGATGTCCACACCAGGGGGTGGGCCAGGCGGTTGGCTCCGCCCACCGAGGAGTTCACAGCCCTGGAGGCGGGAAAACCAGGCAGTCAAGCTAGGGAGGTGGAGGAGTAAACAGTGAAGTGGTAGAGGAGCAAGAGAGTGAGGAGCTAAGTGAGAGTGAGGATTTCAGCTAGGGAGAGCTGAAGTAGAGAAAAGTGACAGTAAATCCTGAAGTTGGTCCGGGTGTGTGCCCCGGACTGAGACAGCAAGGTCAGCAGATGGCGGTGACTGTCTGCAGGGGAGGCTGCTTGGAGGTTGCTGGAAGGACCGCGGACGGGTGGTGGCCCGGCGGTACCGGAGCGGTATACGAAGAGCAGTCAGCACCATTGGCAAGGCTAGGAGTCGCCGTGAATTTGCCAAATCCGTCAGTGAAGGGGACCTCTGGGTCTCCCAACAACCAAGTCCCGATTGAAGGCAACAGTCCGACCGTTAGAGAGAGACACCGCCACCGCCAGGGCACTAGTTTCCCAGGGCCAGCGCCTGCGGGCAAAAGTAGGGCTCCTCCGGCCCATAACCAAGTCGGGGAGCGGGTTACCGGTGGGAACCCATCGCTACCATCATCATCTCAGGTGCAGGAAAAGGGACCGTCACCGTCAACTACTGGGGAAAAGCAAGTGCAGCCGTCCGTGGGAACCGTCTTTCCAGCCGTGTGTTTTACCGAGAACTGTGTCACCATCTCAGGCTGAGTGAGCACCCCACCAAGCCCTGCACCGGCCCTGCCATCCGGCATCCTCCACCTCATCACTGGGCCCCGGGACAACCACCCCCCTACCCACGGAGGGGAGAACTAACAACTTTGCTGCTCCCTGTCACCGCTCCCGGGATCACCCATACAGAGCAGCGGTGGTGTCCATACAATCACCACAACCGTGGGTGGCGTCACGGACAATAACTACCCCAAAAACCAAACCCCTTTCACTTACGGGCGAGGAGCGCCACTCGAGTCCCCGGGATCCGGCCATCGCTCGAGCCACCGAGCAGCAGCAGCCGCAGAACAGCGGCAGGCCGGACCCGAGCAGTGGGAGAGCGCGGCGTCCCCTCCTCCGCCCGCGACACAGGCACACCAGGTGGGCGGAGTCAGGCGGAAAGACACGCCCACCGATGAGTCTGCTGGCCTGAGGCAGGAAAACAGACGGAGAGTACAGTTAAGGAGTAGGAGAGTGAAGTGCAGTTCTGCGCGGGGCCTGGGTTGGAGCCATTGATTGAGGATCTGGACCTCCCGGGGTTCTTTCCCGCCAAAAACCCGATTGAAGGCAACAGCCCAACCCGACCGGATAGTAGCCACTGGCAGAGGCCAGAGATCCAAGGGCCAGCACCTGCGGGCAAAGGAGCTCCTTCGGCACACCCGCCGGGGAGTGGACCACCCGTGCCTAGGCACCGTGGTTCACTTACACTTAGGTGCAGGAGAAAGGGGGACCCTGCCAACCCGTCTAGTGAACTGCAGCCGGCTGCGGGCCTCCCATCTATCACCAAGTTTGGTTTACCAGTGACTCTGTGTGCCTTTTTCATGGTACAACCGCACCATCCGGCACCGCACAGCACTGCGCCCTGCACCATCTCCCCGCAACCGGGCCCCGGGACACACCGCCCCTACCCACGGAGGGGTTAACACCAAAGCTGCGCCCTGACACTGCTCCCGGGAGTCCCTCACTTCTACCGCAGCAGTGGTGTCCACCATCACCACGACCCGTGGGTGGCGTCACAAGCAATCACCCCGACACCCGAAATCCCCGCATCCCCCGCGTGTAGCGCCAGCTTCCCTTACAGAGTGAAGGGACCCCCGGGTCCGTGAGAGGCTCGAGCCACCGCCCGCAGAACGAGCACAGATCCGAGCGGCTTGGCGGTCGCAGCTGAGGCTGCGGGGCGGTACACTAACATGCTAAGAGGGCTGACTAGTAGGCAAAAGTAATGCCCTTGCGTCTAGTCCCTGCGCTCATTCGCATATCATAAAGGATCTTTAGAAATACTTTCTCTATACATCCCTTATCTATGCTAGTGTATACAGGGACAGTTAGGCAGGGATTAATGTGAAGCCCCACAAGTGCAGTGTCGGTGCATTACCTTCAGGGACTCCACTCGGCTGGATCCTGTCACAGGTAGGAGATCTTCTATTTAGGATTGTCGTGACGCCACTCTCAGAATTGCGGTCAGTGGGGACCGCCACTGCAGGTTGAGGGACGCCTGGGGCTGATGGTGGGTGCAGTCAGTTGTAATAGCCTCCTGAGAGTGAGGCAAGCCCCAGGGCCCTGTGTAGGTGTGTAGAACCACAAGGCGCAGAATAACTCCACACAAGCAGAATGTCTTTCAGGGGTTTTACTCACTGATGATGGCAGGGTGAGTAACCCGGGCGTAGCTGGGATGAACCAGGCTGGAACCAGGTATCCTTCAGGCTGACTGATGAGGGTGGCTACCGACTCGCCTTCCTTAGCCCTTCTGTGGTTTGTGGTAACCCCGACTTTTAGTCCCTATGGGGGTCACCCAGGGAAGTAACTGCTCCCCTCGTTTGTTTGCCGTTTGCTTGTCGCCTGGACCAGATCACTCCAGCTGCTTGCCTCCTGTGAACTATGGGCCCTAACTGTGGCTACGTGGCTGCGGTCTTTGGGGTGTTGTGGCGTGGGCTTTGAGGGCCCCACACCGGCAGGTTTAGCAAGGAAAGGTGGATCTATCCCCGCACCGGGATCTGCCGCCCGTTTGGGCCTGGTTCTCCCTGACAGTCTCCGTACTTTCCACTACGCGGCTCTCTCTCCAGCTGTGTGTGGTGTTCGGGCAGCACTACCAGGTGACCGTTCTCCCCCGTCGGTAGTCACTGCGCGGACGCTGTTAGACTGCAACAGCTCCAGGGGTCTGCTCCTGACGTCTGCTCTCCCTGGACTCTGCACTAAACCGGCTCACTTGAGGGACCTGCACTGCTGCTCCTGTCTGAGCTCCACTTCATGCTCCTCACTCCTCCCCACTCTGCTTCAGACTGTTTACTCCTCCTTCTCTTTTCCCCTTGTGCCTGCCTACGCCACCTAGCAACCAGGCTCTCCACCACACCCCTTGAGTGGAGATGGAGGCTTTTGGCCCCCTCCACTATTCCAGTGGAGGTGAAGGCTTTGCCCCCTCCTGGGATCCCCAGGGGTCCTCTCAAAGGTACATGTGTGAGACCTGATCACTATGCGCCTGTGTAGTCACACCTCGGTCAGCCTTCTGGATTACCTGTATTGTACTGTCCCCAGCATGGGTGCAGTACTCAGTGGTGCCTGACCAGGTCAGGGGCGCCACAATTAACAGTATGCAGCCAGAACTGCTCGTGGTCCTGAGGGAATATTGCACCTGACAGGCCCCCTTTAAACTCTCCTATTGCCTGCTGCTGCTTGCATTGTCTCTCCGCTACATGCAAGGTGTAGTTCCATTTTGTTGCTACGTTGCATATGAGCCGGGGAGCGGGAAGGCTGAAGTGACTGCAGCACAGACAGTAGAGCAGCATAATGGTGAGAGCGCTGAACGTGCGCGTATACTGCCCACACTTTCAGCAGAACCTCTGACATATGGCGAACATTTTTGAGGAGGCTCTGACCACCAAATTCAGCACAAGTGCCAGGCAAGGGATGTCCGGCTGCCTAGGATCAGAGCTGTCATGAGATTTCATTACTCGGGCACAAGAACTAAGAAAGACCCACCTGTGGCATGCTGTTCTGGAGCGGAGCGCAAAGCTGTGTGGTGCAGCGCAGTATGAGGTATCGCAGATATTCACACAGCAAGGCACGCTGTACATGAGTCACCCACCGCAGCGCCGCAGCGGTCGCCTCCGGGATGCTGCGGGGACGGCACTTGGGGAGGGCACCTCTGGCATCAGGTATGTCAGATCGCTTACTTCTGTGTCGTGACGCTACTCTCGGTTTTGCGGTCAGTGATGGGCGACCGCCACTGCAGTTTAACAAGCGTCTGAGGCTGGTGATATTTGCAGTTAGATGTTGTGGCCTCCCGAGAGTGAGGTGGGCCCCAGGGCTCGGGTGTAGGTGTGTGGAACCACAAGTCGCAGGAATAACGGAGTCTCAGGCAGGGATGTCTTTCAAGCTATTTACTCACAGATTCTGGTAGAGTGAGGCAACCCGGGCGACACTGGGATGGACCAGAGGGAACCAGGTATCCGTTAGGCTGAGGTAGGGGTGACTGCTGACTCGCCTTCCTAGCACTTCTGTTTGTTTCGGACAACCCCTGACATTTAAGTACCGTAGTACCGCAGCTGCCTTTTCTCCCCTTTCTGAGCCGTTTGCTGGCAGCGTGGACCAACTACAATCATCCTTATGGGCCCCTTCATTGCTGCTGATGCTCGGGCTCTGTGTGGTTGGTGTGGGACCTCTAGTCCACCCCACCGGCAGGATTTAGCAGACCATTAAATGGACGTCTGGCTCTAGGGACTTGTTCCCCGTGCGTGCTTTCATTACCAGGAGTTCCCGTACTCGACCCCGTACTTCTCTCTCTATTCGGGTGTCTCTTGGAGCAACTGTTTGGTAATGTTCTCTCCCACCAACAGCCACTGCACGTTCAGGGTCTGACCAGTGCTCCGCTCTTCTGCATCCACACTTCAGACTCGGCTGCTCCACTCCTACTCCTCTGACTGCCACTGCATAACTCTTCTCCCAGCTTCACTACAGCACCAAACTAACTGAGATGTGGAAGCCACGCCCCCTCCTGGGTCTGCCCAGGTGTCCCATGTAATGTGTGTGTGTGAGACCTGGTTAAAGTGTGCCTGTGTGTACACACCCTACTCAGCCTTTGGGATTACCTGTTTGTACCCACCCAGCATGGGTGCAGTACTCAGTGGTGCCAGACCAAGTCAGGGGCGCCACATTCCCCCTTAGTTAGCGTCAGCACGTCATCGGGCTGCAAAGACAAGAACATTTTTCTTTTTAATACAAACTTTTACATAAAAACATTTAAAACATTTAAAACATACCAGGTACCATTTTTCACCACCCACAAGTCGATAACCCACCCAAACCGCTCAGGAGGCAGGTCACTGGTCCATTTGGTAACCAGGTCTGGGCCAGTTCTATCCCAGCCTTTCCTCCAATCTTCCTCTCCTGGGAATGGTGGTTTAAGGTAGGCCCCATAAACGGGCGTACCAGTGTCTTTGTGGTTGGCGAGCCAGGCCCCATAAACAGGCGTGCTCTTGGCTTTCGAACAGCAGGGCCATCAACAGGCATGCTTCCTGGTGGTGCAGAGCCAGGCCCCATAAACAGGCGTGCTCTGGGCTGGTACCTCTTTGGTAACTATTTACACTGCGGGAGTTTATGGTTATAGCCAGTTCATAACCTCATGGTCCATTTTATTAAGGTGCACGAAAACCAGGTGCAAATTGGAAAAACTTCAAAAGTTCTCACAAGAGTCTTTGTGGGCGCATTCTTGAACTTTAACATTGCTTTAACTTGTAATGCTGTAAACTTTACTGAAGAATCTTAGATAGACTTCCTCCTCTCACTGATGCTTGGCACAGCAGTGGCTTCATCACCAACATTTTCAGCATCTTGAGAATTTTTAGCATCCCCTAGTAGCAGTGACTTTGGGGACCTAGTGGAAGCTGTAGGGCTGTAGCTTGAGCTCTTCAGGCGTGGTACCACGTCTAGGGCAAACCAACCCCTTTCACCCTTGTTTCTGGTGTATTCGACGATGTCTCCATTACGTAGGTCTCGACCAGGGTGTCCTCTTGGCAGGCACATCTCTCCTTGAGACGAATATGCCTTCCTTGACGCCAGCCTCCACGATAAACCCGTAGCCTGTACGCAGGTTGAACTCTTTTACCACCCCACAGTGGAGGGGACCTCTAGTCTGGAACCCGGTCTGCCGCAGGGACTTCTTTTCTTGCAAATCCCTGTCCTCCACTCTTTTTCTTTTTCAGGTGTAGGCTGCACAAGGGGGCGTCTTGCACTCACACGCCGTTGTCCTCTGCGAGCTGGCCTCTTCATCGCCATTACTTAGTCGTCTGCAGGCTTCCAGGTCACATACATACTCATTATTACACACCAATTTTAATAAGAATTAGAGAATTCAACTGTTAATAGACCGAAAACTAATTACTCTAAAAACAATTTTTATTTATAAACATTAAAATTATAAGTTCAAGCTAAATCATCCCATACAGAGTAGTTGTAAAATGCTCCCCTCAGATGCACTCTAATGGGTGAGAGGGGCGCCCGAAACATTATGGTGTTTACCTCCGCTGCCAGGAAGGTGAAGGACTAGGGATCTATGACCTGGCCATTTTTTAACATCTTAGTTGATATTACAATTTCTATCAAAAAGAACCTCACTGGGCTATCCTTAATTTCCCTAGTCTGATATCCCTTTAGAGTATATCTAGCTCTGCACGACTGGATGTGTGTTCACTGACCGATATAGCTACATACAATGAGATATAGCTTGAACTTATAATTTTAATGTTTATAAATAAAAATTGTTTTTAGAGTAATTAGTTTTCGGTCTATTAACACATACATACTCAGCATGTAGGCAGTTAACTCTTCCTTGGCAGGGGGTGTTGTAACCTCCTCCCAGTATTGGGGGGACGACAGCGCGACCTCAGGGCCTCCCTTACTTGCAAAGGGTGCTGCGTCCTCCTCCATCCGTTTGGGGATTGTTGGTTCAGCCTCCATGCTTCCCTTCTTCCCTCTTAGAGGTGCTGGGTACTCCTCCGGTTGTTCTGGCAGCAGCTCTGGGGATGAACATTCATCAGGAGGCCATGGTGGTGGACCCCTCTCTGACCTGGAGGTTGCTGGGACCGCACCGGGTCTAGATGACAGCCTGGGGACCAGGTACTTGTCCACCAGGTACGCCAGGAACCGCGTTTTTAAGTCCTTTTTTAGTTGAGCCGCCTCTTCGGCCGCTTCTGGCAGGGACCTATGGGCGGCATCCCAAGTCTGCGACTGGGGCGCTGTGACCGCTTCTGGTCTGCAGGTAGGGGCAGAAGGCATTGTAGCCTGGCCTGGTCTGGCCGAGGTAGAAGGCGTTGCGGCCTGGCCTGGTCTGGCCGAGGTAGAAGGCGTTGTGGCCTGGCCTGGTCTGGCCGAGGTAGAAGGAGTTGCGACCTGGTCTGGCCGAGGTAGAAGGCGTTGCGGCCTGGTCTGGTCTGGCTGAGGTAGAAGGCGTTGCGGCCTGGTCTGTTCTGGCCGAGGTAGAAGGCGTGGCAGCAGGGATCACAGCAGGGGACGCAGCCGGCACCGCAGCAGGGATCACATCCGGGATCGCATCAGGGATTGCCTCCGGGATCGCAGCAGGGATCGCATCCCACAACATAGCGGGCATCGCAGCGGGCGTCGCAGCACCCTCCGGTAGTAGTTCCGGCGGGGTTAGCACACCCAATTGGGCAGGGGCATTGTGGGACTCTCCCAGGGCTAGGCCGGAGATGCCCTGCAGCAGGGTCGCCATCGCTGTTGTGGTCTCCGGATGGGCGTGGGCGGCACCTCCACGCGGGCCTCGCTGCACCAGCATCTGCAGATTCCTTATGGCCAGCACCATCTCCTTCCTTCACACGGCGATCCCCCGCCTGCTCTGCTCCTTCATCTTATCGGCAATTCTATCGCCTTCAGCCTCCAGCTCTGCGGCGGTCATCGGCCTGGTCCATCCCAGCGCCTCCAGGTTCTCTTTACACACTCTGCTCGGCTTCGCTTCCTGCACCAGACTGATAATTTCCCGCCATCTAGGGACAGATCCGACCCCATCTCTTCCTCGCATGGTCAATACACTTCAGGGGTTTCTGTATAGCCACACCTCTTCGTGGGCGGTTACTTCTTTTTGTGCGGGCTGCTGTTGTTTCTTTGGCGCGCTTTCTGCGGTGGCAATAGGGCGGCGTTTCAAACTTTCTGAATGGACCTCCAAGGCGCACGGTCACCTGTCTTAACAGGTCTAGTCCCCATCCTGTTCGTGACGCCAGACAAGTCGCCCACCGCAGCGCCGCAGCGGTCGCCTCCGGGACACTGCGGGGACGGCTCTTGGAGAGGGCAGCTCTGGCATCAGGTATGTCAGATCGCTTACTTCTGTGTCATGATGCTACTCTCGGTTTTGCGGTCAGTGATGGGCGACCGTCACTGCAGTTTAACGAGCGTCTTGGGCTGGTGATATTTGCAGTTAGATGTTGTGGCCTCCTGAGAGTGAGGCGGGCCCCAGGGCTCGGATGTAGGTGTGTGGAACCACAAGTCGCAGGAATAACGGAGTCTTAGGCAGGGATGTCTTTCAAGCTATTTACTCACAGTTTGTGGTAGAGTGAGACAACCCGGGCGACACTGGGATGGACCAGAGGGAACCAGGTATCCGTTAGGCTGAGGTAGGGGTGACTGCTGAGTCGCCTTCCTAGCACTTCTGTTTGTTTCGGACAACCCCTGACATTTAAGTACCGTGGGATTTATCCAGGGAAGTCACAGCCACCTTTTCTCCCCTTTCTGACCTGTTTGCTGGTAGCGTGGACCAACGACAAGATCGCTCCAGGCTCAATCCTCCTTATGGGCCCCCTCGTTGCTGCTGATGCTCGCGCCCTGTGTTGGTTGGTCTGGGACCTCTAGTCCACCCCACCGGCAGGATTTCGCAGACCAATAAATGGATGTCTGGCTCTAGGGACCTGTTCCCCGTGCGTGCTTTCATTACTAGGAGTTCCCGTACTCGACCCCGTACTTCTTTCTCTATTCGGGTGTCTTTCGGAGCAACTGTGTGGTAATGTTCTCCCCCGCCAACAGCCACTACATTTGCAGGGTCTGACTGGTGTGTTCGCCCTTCTGTGTCCCCACACTTCAGACTGGCTACCTCCTGCTCCTCTGACTGCCACGGCACGACTCTTTGCTTCCAGCTTCTCTACAGCACCACACTGAGATGTGGAGGCCACGCCCCCTCCTGGGTCTGCCCAGGGGTCCCCTCTAATGTGTGTGTGTGTGTGTGTGTGTGACCTGGTTAAACTATGCCTGTGTGTACACACCCTACTCAGCCTTTGGGATTACCTGTTTGTACTGACCCAGCATGGGTGTAGTACTCAGTGGCACCTGACCATGTCGATCTCAGCAGTCACTGTGACCCTGTCACATAGTGTCAAACACCTTTGAAGAAAATCGTCCGAACCATTCTGCAACAACTAGCGATCTCACAGCAGCGGCCTGATCGCTGGTAGGTGTCACACATAACGAGATCGCTAACGGGATCGCTACTGCGTCACAGAAACCGTGACTCAGCAGCGATCTCGTTGTGTGTGACGGGGCCTTTACAATCACTGTCCCTTCCTCCTACACCGTCCTCTCTCTACAGTGTAATTGTTTTCTTACTATCGCTGTCCCTTCCTCCTACACCGTCCTCTCTCTACAATGTAATTGTTTTCTTACTATCGCTGTCCCTTCCTCCTACACTGTCCTCTCCCTACAGTGTAATTGTTTTCTTACTATCGCTGTCCCTTCCTCCTACACCGTCCTCTCCCTACAGTGTAATTGTTTTCTTACTATCGCTGTCCCTTCCTCCTACACCGTCCTCTCCCTACAGTGTAATTGTTTTCTTACTATCGCTGTCCCTTCCTCCTACACCGTCCTCTCCCTACAGTGTAATTGTTTTCTTACTATGGCTGTCACTTCCTCCTACACCGTCCTCTCCCTACAGTGTAATTGTTTTCTTACTATTGCTGTCCCTTCCTCCTACACCGTCCTCTCTCTACAGTGTAATTGTTTTCTTACTATCGCTGTCCCTTCCTCCTACACCGTCCTCTCTCTACAGTGTAATTGTTTTCTTACTATCGCTGTCCCTTCCTCCTACACCGTCCTCTCTCTACAGTGTAATTGTTTTCTTAATATCGCTGTCCCTTCCTCCTACACCGTCCTCTCTCTACAGTGTAATTGTTTTCTTACTATCGCTGTCCCTTCCTCCTACACCGTCCTCTCTCTACAGTGTAATTGTTTTCTTACTATCGCTGTCTCTTCCTTCTACACCATCCTCTCTCTACAGTGTAATTGTTTTCTTACTATCGCTGTCTCTTCCTCCTGCACCGTCCTCTCCCTACAGTGTAATTGTTTTCTTACTATCGCTGTCCCTTCCTCCTACACCATCCTCTCTCTACAGTGTAATTGTTTTCTTACTATCGCTGTCCCTTCCTCCTACACCGTCCTCTCCCTACAGTGTATTTGTTTTCTTACTATCTCTGTCTCTTCCTCCTACACCGTCCTCTCCCTACAGTGTAACTGTTTTCTTACTATCGCTGTCCCTTCCTCCTACACCGTCCTCTCTCTACAGAGTAATTGTTTTCTTACTATCGCTGTCCCTTCCTCCTACACCGTCCTCTCCCTACAGAGTAATTGTTTTCTTACTATCGCTGTCCCTTCCTCCTACACCGTCCTCTCCCTACAGTATAATTGTTTTCTTACTATCGCTGTCCCTTCCTCCTACACCGTCCTCTCCCTACAGTGTAATTGTTTTCTTACTATCACTGTCCCTTCCTCCTACACCGTCCTCTCCCTACAGTGTAATTGTTTTCTTACTATCGCTGTCCCTTCCTCCTACACCGTCCTCTCCCTACAGTATAATTGTTTTCTTACTATCGCTGTCCCTTCCTCCTACACCGTCCTCTCCCTACAGTGTAATTGTTTTCTTACTATCGCTGTCCCTTCCTCCTACACCGTCCTCTCCCTACAGTGTAATTGTTTTCTTACTATCACTGTCTCTTCCTCCTACACCGTCCTCTCCCTACAGTGTAATTGTTTTCTTACTATCACTGTCTCTTCCTCCTACACCGTCCTCTCCCTACAGTGTAATTGTTTTCTTACTATCGCTGTCCCTTCCTCCTACACCGTCCTCTCTCTACAGTGTAATTGTTTTCTTACTATCGCTGTCCCTTCCTCCTACACCGTCCTCTCCCTACAGTGTAATTGTTTTCTTACTATCGCTGTCCCTTCCTCCTACACCGTCCTCTCCCTACAGTGTAATTGTTTTCTTACTATGGCTGTCACTTCCTCCTACACCGTCCTCTCCCTACAGTGTAATTGTTTTCTTACTATCGCTGTCCCTTCCTCCTACACCGTCCTCTCCCTACAGTGTAATTGTTTTCTTACTATCGCTGTCCCTTCCTCCTACACCATCCTCTCTCTACAGTGTAATTGTTTTCTTACTATCGCTGTCCCTTCCTCCTACACCGTCCTCTCTCTACAGTGTAATTGTTTTCTTACTATCGCTGTCCCTTCCTCCTACACCGTCCTCTCCCTACAGTGTAATTGTTTTCTTACTATCGCTGTCCCTTCCTCCTACACCGTCCTCTCTCTACAGTGTAATTGTTTTCTTACTATCGCTGTCCTTTCCTCCTACACCGTCCTCTCTCTACAGTGTATTTGTATTCTTACTATCGCTGTCCCTTCCTTCTACACCGTCCTCTCTCTACAGTGTATTTATTTTCTTACTATCGCTGTCCCTTCCTCCTACACCGTCCTCTCTCTACAGTGTAATTGTTTTCTTACTATCTCTGTCTCTTCCTCCTACACCGTCCTCTCCCTACAGTGTAACTGTTTTCTTACTATCGCTGTCCCTTCCTCCTACACCGTCCTCTCCCTACAGTGTAATTGTTTTCTTACTATCGCTGTCCCTTCCTCCTACACCGTCCTCTCTCTACAGTGTAATTGTTTTCTTACTATCGCTGTCCCTTCCTCCTACACCGTCCTCTCCCTACAGTGTAATTGTTTTCTTACTATCGCTGTCCCTTCCTCCTACACCGTCCTCTCCCTACAGTGTAATTGTTTTCTTACTATCACTGTCTCTTCCTCCTACACCGTCCTCTCCCTACAGTGTAATTGTTTTCTTACTATCGCTGTCCCTTCCTCCTACACCGTGCTCTCTCTACAGTGTAATTGTTTTCTTACTATCGCTGTCCCTTCCTCCTACACCGTCCTCTCCCTACAGTGTAATTGTTTTCTTACTATGGCTGTCACTTCCTCCTACACCGTCCTCTCCCTACAGTGTAATTGTTTTCTTACTATCGCTGTCCCTTCCTCCTACACCGTCCTCTCCCTACAGTGTAATTGTTTTCTTACTATCGCTGTCCCTTCCTCCTACACCATCCTCTCTCTACAGTGTAATTGTTTTCTTACTATCGCTGTCCCTTCCTCCTACACCGTCCTCTCTCTACAGTGTAATTGTTTTCTTACTATCGCTGTCCCTTCCTCCTACACCGTCCTCTCCCTACAGTGTAATTGTTTTCTTACTATCGCTGTCCCTTCCTCCTACACCGTCCTCTCTCTACAGTGTAATTGTTTTCTTACTATCGCTGTCCTTTCCTCCTACACCGTCCTCTCTCTACAGTGTATTTGTATTCTTACTATCGCTGTCCCTTCCTTCTACACCGTCCTCTCTCTACAGTGTATTTATTTTCTTACTATCGCTGTCCCTTCCTTCTACACCGTCCTCTCTCTACAGTGTAATTGTTTTCTTACTATCGCTGTCCCTTCCTCCTACACCGTCCTCTCCCTACAGTGTAATTGTTTTCTTACTATTGCTGTCCCTTCCTCCTACACCGTCCTCTCTCTACAGTGTAATTGTTTTCTTACTATCCCTGTCCCTTCCTCCTACACCGTCCTCTCTCTACAGTGTAATTGTTTTCTTACTATCGCTGTCCCTTCCTCCTACACCGTCCTCTCCCTACAGTGTAATTGTTTTCTTACTATCGCTGTCCCTTCCTCCTACACCGTCCTCTCCCTACAGTGTAATTGTTTTCTTACTATCGCTGTCCCTTCCTCCTACACCGTCCTCTCTCTACAGTGTAATTGTTTTCTTACTATCGCTGTCCCTTCCTCCTACACCGTCCTCTCTTTACAGTGTAATTGTTTTCTTACTATCGCTGTCCTTTCCTCCTACACCGTCCTCTCCCTACAGTGTATTTGTTTTCTTACTATCTCTGTCTCTTCCTCCTACACCGTCCTCTCCCTACAGTGTAATTGTTTTCTTACTATCGCTGTCCCTTCCTCCTACACCGTCCTCTCCCTACAGTGTATTTGTTTTCTTACTATCGCTGTCCCTTCCTCCTACACCGTCCTCTCCCTACAGTGTAATTGTTTTCTTACTATCGCTGTCCCTTCCTCCTACACCGTCCTCTCCCTACAGTGTATTTGTTTTCTTACTATCTCTGTCTCTTCCTCCTACACCGTCCTCTCCCTACAGTGTAACTGTTTTCTTACTATCGCTGTCCCTTCCTCCTACACCGTCCTCTCTCTACAGAGTAATTGTTTTCTTACTATCGCTGTCCCTTCCTCCTACACCGTCCTCTCCCTACAGAGTAATTGTTTTCTTACTATCGCTGTCCCTTCCTCCTACACCGTCCTCTCCCTACAGTATAATTGTTTTCTTACTATCGCTGTCCCTTCCTCCTACACCGTCCTCTCCCTACAGAGTAATTGTTTTCTTACTATCGCTGTCCCTTCCTCCTACACCGTTCTCTCCCTACAGTATAATTGTTTTCTTACTATCGCTGTCCCTTCCTCCTACACCGTCCTCTCCCTACAGTGTAATTGTTTTCTTACTATCACTGTCTCTTCCTCCTACACCGTCCTCTCCCTACAGTGTAATTGTTTTCTTACTATCGCTGTCCCTTCCTCCTACACCGTCCTCTCTCTACAGAGTAATTGTTTTCTTACTATCGCTGTCCCTTCCTCCTACACCGTTCTCTCCCTACAGTATAATTGTTTTCTTACTATCGCTGTCCCTTCCTCCTACACCGTCCTCTCCCTACAGTGTAATTGTTTTCTTACTATCGCTGTCCCTTCCTCCTACACCGTCCTCTCCCTACAGTGTAATTGTTTTCTTACTATCGCTGTCCCTTCCTCCTACAATGTCCTCTCCCTACAGTGTAATTGTTTTCTTACTATCACTGTCTCTTCCTCTTACACCGTCCTCTCCCTACAGTGTAATTGTTTTCTTACTATCGCTGTCCCTTCCTCCTACACCGTCCTCTCTCTACAGAGTAATTGTTTTCTTACTATCGCTGTCCTTTCCTCCTACACCGTCCTCTCTCTACAGTGTAATTGTTTTCTTACTATCGCTGTCCCTTCCTCCTACACCGTCCTCTCCCTACAGTGTAATTGTTTTCTTACTATCGCTGTCACTTCCTCCTACACCGTCCTCTCTCTACAGTGTATTTGTTTTCTTACTATCGCTGTCTCTTCCTCCTACACCGTCCTCTCTCTACAGTGTATTTGTCTTCTTACTATCGCTGTCCCTTCCTCCTACACCGTCCTCTCCCTACAGAGTAATTGTTTTCTTACTATCGCTGTCTCTTCCTCCTACACCGTCCTCTCCCTACAGTGTAATTGTTTTCTTACTATCGCTGTCCCTTCCTCCTACACCGTCCTCTCTTTACAGTGTATTTGTTTTCTTATTATCGCTGTCCCTTCCTCCTACACCGTCCTCTCCCTACAGTGTAATTGTTTTCTTACTATCGCTGTCCCTTCCTCCTACACCGTCCTCTCCCTACAGTGTAATTGTTTTCTTACTATCGGTGTCCCTTCCTCCTACACCGTCCTCTCCCTACAGTGTAATTGTTTTCTTACTATCGCTGTCCCTTCCTCCTACACCGTCCTCTCCCTACAGTGTAATTGTTTTCTTACTATCGCTGTCCCTTCCTCCTACATCGTCCTCTCCCTACAGTGTAATTGTTTTCTTACAATCGCTGTCTCTTCCTCCTACACCGTCCTCTCTCTACTGTGTAATTGTTTTCTTACTATCGCTGTCCCTTCCTCCTACACCATCCTCTCTCTACAGTGTAATTGTTTTCTTACTATCGCTGTCCCTTCCTCCTACACAGTCCTCTCTCTACAGTGTAATTGTTTTCTTACTATCGCTGTCTCTTCCTCCTACACCGTCCTCTCTCTACAGTGTAATTGTTTTCTTACTATCGCTGTCCCTTCCTCCTACACCGTCCTCTCCCTACAGTGTAATTGTTTTCTTACTATTGCTGTCCCTTCCTCCTACACCGTCCTCTCTCTACAGTGTAATTGTTTTCTTACTATCCCTGTCCCTTCCTCCTACACCGTCCTCTCTCTACAGTGTAATTGTTTTCTTACTATCGCTGTCCCTTCCTCCTACACCGTCCTCTCCCTACAGTGTAATTGTTTTCTTACTATCGCTGTCCCTTCCTCCTACACCGTCCTCTCCCTACAGTGTAATTGTTTTCTTACTATCGCTGTCCCTTCCTCCTACACCGTCCTCTCTCTACAGTGTAATTGTTTTCTTACTATCGCTGTCCCTTCCTCCTACACCGTCCTCTCTTTACAGTGTAATTGTTTTCTTACTATCGCTGTCCTTTCCTCCTACACCGTCCTCTCCCTACAGTGTATTTGTTTTCTTACTATCTCTGTCTCTTCCTCCTACACCGTCCTCTCCCTACAGTGTAATTGTTTTCTTACTATCGCTGTCCCTTCCTCCTACACCGTCCTCTCCCTACAGTGTATTTGTTTTCTTACTATCGCTGTCCCTTCCTCCTACACCGTCCTCTCCCTACAGTGTAATTGTTTTCTTACTATCGCTGTCCCTTCCTCCTACACCGTCCTCTCCCTACAGTGTATTTGTTTTCTTACTATCTCTGTCTCTTCCTCCTACACCGTCCTCTCCCTACAGTGTAACTGTTTTCTTACTATCGCTGTCCCTTCCTCCTACACCGTCCTCTCTCTACAGAGTAATTGTTTTCTTACTATCGCTGTCCCTTCCTCCTACACCGTCCTCTCCCTACAGAGTAATTGTTTTCTTACTATCGCTGTCCCTTCCTCCTACACCGTCCTCTCCCTACAGTATAATTGTTTTCTTACTATCGCTGTCCCTTCCTCCTACACCGTCCTCTCCCTACAGAGTAATTGTTTTCTTACTATCGCTGTCCCTTCCTCCTACACCGTTCTCTCCCTACAGTATAATTGTTTTCTTACTATCGCTGTCCCTTCCTCCTACACCGTCCTCTCCCTACAGTGTAATTGTTTTCTTACTATCACTGTCTCTTCCTCCTACACCGTCCTCTCCCTACAGTGTAATTGTTTTCTTACTATCGCTGTCCCTTCCTCCTACACCGTCCTCTCTCTACAGAGTAATTGTTTTCTTACTATCGCTGTCCCTTCCTCCTACACCGTTCTCTCCCTACAGTATAATTGTTTTCTTACTATCGCTGTCCCTTCCTCCTACACCGTCCTCTCCCTACAGTGTAATTGTTTTCTTACTATCGCTGTCCCTTCCTCCTACACCGTCCTCTCCCTACAGTGTAATTGTTTTCTTACTATCGCTGTCCCTTCCTCCTACAATGTCCTCTCCCTACAGTGTAATTGTTTTCTTACTATCACTGTCTCTTCCTCTTACACCGTCCTCTCCCTACAGTGTAATTGTTTTCTTACTATCGCTGTCCCTTCCTCCTACACCGTCCTCTCTCTACAGAGTAATTGTTTTCTTACTATCGCTGTCCTTTCCTCCTACACCGTCCTCTCTCTACAGTGTAATTGTTTTCTTACTATCGCTGTCCCTTCCTCCTACACCGTCCTCTCCCTACAGTGTAATTGTTTTCTTACTATCGCTGTCACTTCCTCCTACACCGTCCTCTCTCTACAGTGTATTTGTTTTCTTACTATCGCTGTCTCTTCCTCCTACACCGTCCTCTCTCTACAGTGTATTTGTCTTCTTACTATCGCTGTCCCTTCCTCCTACACCGTCCTCTCCCTACAGAGTAATTGTTTTCTTACTATCGCTGTCTCTTCCTCCTACACCGTCCTCTCCCTACAGTGTAATTGTTTTCTTACTATCGCTGTCCCTTCCTCCTACACCGTCCTCTCTTTACAGTGTATTTGTTTTCTTATTATCGCTGTCCCTTCCTCCTACACCGTCCTCTCCCTACAGTGTAATTGTTTTCTTACTATCGCTGTCCCTTCCTCCTACACCGTCCTCTCCCTACAGTGTAATTGTTTTCTTACTATCGGTGTCCCTTCCTCCTACACCGTCCTCTCCCTACAGTGTAATTGTTTTCTTACTATCGCTGTCCCTTCCTCCTACACCGTCCTCTCCCTACAGTGTAATTGTTTTCTTACTATCGCTGTCCCTTCCTCCTACATCGTCCTCTCCCTACAGTGTAATTGTTTTCTTACAATCGCTGTCTCTTCCTCCTACACCGTCCTCTCTCTACTGTGTAATTGTTTTCTTACTATCGCTGTCCCTTCCTCCTACACCATCCTCTCTCTACAGTGTAATTGTTTTCTTACTATCGCTGTCCCTTCCTCCTACACAGTCCTCTCTCTACAGTGTAATTGTTTTCTTACTATCGCTGTCTCTTCCTCCTACACCGTCCTCTCTCTACAGTGTAATTGTTTTCTTACTATCGCTGTCCCTTCCTCCTACACCGTCCTCTCCCTACAGTGTAATTGTTTTCTTACTATCGCTGTCCCTTCCTCCTACACCGTCATCTCCCTACAGTGTAATTGTTTTCTTACTATCGCTGTCCCTTCCTCCTACACCGTCCTCTCTCTACAGTGTAATTGTTTTCTTACTATCGCTGTCCCTTACTCCTACACTGTCCTCTCTCTACAGTGTAATTGTTTTCTTACTATCGCTGTCCCTTCCTCCTACACCGTCCTCTCCCTACAGTATAATTGTTTTCTTACTATCGCTGTCCCTTCCTCCTACACCGTCCTCTCTCTACAGTGTAATTGTTTTCTTACTATCGCTGTCCCTTCCTCCTACACCATCCTTTCCCTACAGTGTAATTGTTTTCTTACTATCGCTGTCCCTTAATCCTACACCGTCCTCTCCCTACAGTGTAATTGTTTTCTTACTATCGCTGTCCCTTCCTCCTACACCATCCTTTCCCTACAGTGTAATTGTTTTCTTACTATCGCTGTCCCTTAATCCTACACCGTCCTCTCCCTACAGTGTAATTGTTTTCTTACTATCACTGTCTCTTCCTCCTACACTGTCCTCTCTCTACAGTGTAATTGTTTTCTTACTATCGCTGTCCCTTACTCCTACACTGTCCTCTCTCTACAGTGTAATTGTTTTCTTACTATCGCTGTCCCTTACTCCTACACTGTCCTCTCTCTTCAGTGTAATTGTTTTCTTACTATCGCTGTCCTTTCCTCCTACACCGTCCTCTCCCTACAGTGTAATTGTTTTCTTACTATCGCTGTCCCTTCTTCCTACACCGTCCTCTCCCTACAGTGTAATTGTTTTCTTACTATAGCTGTCCCTTCCTCCTACACCGTCCTCTCTCTACAGTGTAATTGTTTTCTTACTATCGCTGTCCCTTCCTCCTACACCGTCCTCTCTCTACAGTGTAATTGTTTTCTTACTATCGCTGTCTCTTCCTCCTACACCGTCCTCTCTCTACAGTGTAATTGATTTCTTACTATCGCTGTCCCTTCCTCCTACACCGTCCTCTCTCTACAGTGTAATTGTTTTCTTACTATCGCTGTCTCTTCCTCCTACACCGTCCTCTCTCTACAGTGTAATTGTTTTCTTACTATCGCTGTCCCTTCCTCCTACACCGTCCTCTCCCTACAGTGTAATTGTTTTCTTACTATCGCTGTCCCTTCCTCCTACACCGTCCTCTCCCTACAGTGTAATTGTTTTCTTACTATCGCTGTCCCTTCCTCCTACACCGTCCTCTCCCTACAGTGTAACTGTTTTCTTACTATCGCTGTCCCTTCCTCCTACAACGTCCTCTCCCTACAGTGTAATTGTTTTCTTACTATCGCTGTCCCTTCCTCCTACACCGTCCTCTCCTTACAGTGTAATTGTTTTCTTACTATCGCTGTCCCTTCCTCCTACACTGTCCTCTCCCTACAGTGTAACTGTTTTCTTACTATCGCTGTCCCTTTCTCCTACAACGTCCTCTCCCTACAGTGTATTTGTTTTCTTACTATCGCTGTCCCTTCCTCCTACACCGTCCTCTCCCTACAGTGTAATTGTTTTCTTACTATCGCTGTCCCTTCCTCCTACACCGTCCTCTCTCTACAGCGTATTTGTTTTCTTACTATCGCTGTCCCTTCCTCCTACACCATCCTCTCTCTACAGTGTAATTGTTTTCTTACTATCGCTGTCCCTTCCTCCTACACCGTCCTCTCTCTACAGTGTATTTGTTTTCTTACTATCGCTGTCTCTTCCTCCTACACCGTCCTCTCTCTACAGTGTAATTGTTTTCTTACTATCGCTGTCCCTTCCTCCTACACCGTCCTCTCTCTACAGTGTAATTGTTTTCTTACTATCGCTGTCTCTTCCTCCTACACAGTCCTCTCCCTACAGTGTAATTGTTTTCTTAGTATCGCTGTCTCTTCCTCCTACACCGTCCTCTCCCTACAGTGTAATTGTTTTCTTACTATCGCTGTCCCTTCCTCCTACACCGTCCTCTCCCTACAGTGTAATTGTTTTCTTACTATCGCTGTCCCTTCCTCCTACACCGTCCTCTCCCTACAGTGTAATTGTTTTCTTACTATCGCTGTCCCTTCCTCCTACACCGTCCTCTCCCTACAGTGTAATTGTTTTCTTACTATCGCTGTCTCTTCCTCCTACAACGTCCTATCTCTACAGTGTAATTGTTTTCTTACTATCGCTGCCCCTTCCGCCTACACCGTCCTCTCTCTACAGTGTAATTGTTTTCTTACTATTGCTGTCTCTTCCTCCTACACCGTCCTCTCTCTACAGTGTAATTGTTTTCTTACTATTGCTGTCCCTTCCTCCTACACCGTCCTCTCTCAACAGTGTAATTGTTTTCTTACTATCGCTGTCTCTTCCTCCTACACCGTCTTCTCTCTACAGTGTAATTGTTTTCTTACTATCGCTGTCCCTTCCTCCTACACCGTCCTCTCCCTACAGTGTATTTGTTTTCTTACTATCGCTGTCTCTTCCTCCTACATCGTCCTCTCCCTACAGTGTATTTGTTTTCTTACTATCACTGTCCCTTCCTCCTACACCGCCCTCTCTCTACAATGTAATTGTTTTCTTACTATCGCTGTCCTTTCCTCCTACACCGCCCTCTCTCTACAATGTAATTGTTTTCTTACTATCGCTGTCTCTTCCTCCTACACCGTCCTCTCCCTACAGTGTAATTGTTTTCTTACTATCGCTGTCCCTTCCTCCTACACCGTCCTCTCTCTACAGTGTAATTGTTTTCTTTCTATTGCTGTCTCTTCCTCCTACACCGTCCGCTCTCTACAGTGTAATTTTCTTAATATCGCTGTCTCTTCCTCCTACACCGTCCTCTCTCTACAGTGTAATTGTTTTCTTACTATCGCTGTCCCTTCCTCCTACATCGTCCTCTCCCTACAGTGTATTTGTTTTCTTACTATCGCTGTCCTTTCCTCCTACACCGTCCTCTCCCTACAGTGTAATTGTTTTCTTACTATCGCTGTCTCTTCCTCCTACACCGTCCTCTCTCTACAGTGTAATTGTTTTCTTTCTATCGCTGTCTCTTCCTCCTACACCGTCCTTTCCCTACAGTGTAATTGTTTTCTTACTATCGCTGTCTCTTCCTCCTACACCGTCCGTTCTCTACAGTGTAATTTTCTTACTATCGCTGTCTCTTCCTCCTACACCGTCCTCTCTCTACAGTGTAATTGTTTTCTTACTATCGCTGTCCCTTCCTCCTACACCGTCCTCTCCCTACAGTGTAATTGTTTTCTTACTATCGCTGTCCCTTCCTCCTACACCGTCCTCTCTCTACAGTGTAATTGTTTTCTTACTATCGCTGTCCCTTCCTCCTACACCGTCCTCTCTCTACAGTGTAATTGATTTCTTACTATCGCTGTCCCTTCCTCCTACACCGTCCTCTCCCTACAGTGTAATTGTTTTCTTACTATCGCTGTCTCTTCCTCCTACACCGTCCTCTCCCTACAGTGTAATTGTTTTCTTACTATCGCTGTCCCTTCCTCCTACACCGTCCTCTCCCTACAGTGTAATTGTTTTCTTACTATCGCTGTCCCTTCCTCCTACACCGTCCTCTCCCTACAGTGTAATTGTTTTCTTACTATCGCTGTCTCTTCCTCCTACACCGTCCTCTCTCTACAGTGTAATTGTTTTCTTACTATCGCTGTCTCTTCCTCCTACACCGTCCTCTCTCTACAGTGTAATTGTTTTCTTACTATCGCTGTCCCTTCCTCCTACACCGTCCTCTCCCTACAGTGTAATTGTTTTCTTACTATCGCTGTCCCTTCCTCCTACACCCTCCTCTCCCTACAGTGTATTTGTTTTCTTACTATCTCTGTCCCTTCCTCCTACACCGTCCTCTCTCTACAGTGTAATTGTTTTCTTACTATCGCTGTCCCTTCCTCCTACACCGTCCTCTCTCTACAGTGTAATTGTTTTCTTACTATCGCTGTCCCTTCCTCCTACACCGTCCTCTCCCTACAGTGTAATTGTTTTCTTACTATCGCTGTCCCTTCCTCCTACACCGTCCTCTCTCTACAGTGTAATTGTTTTCTTACTATCGCTGTCTCTACCTCCTACACCGTCCTCTCTCTACAGTGTAATTGTTTTCTTACTATCGCTGTCCCTTCCTCCTACACCGTCCTCTCTCGACAGTGTAATTGTTTTCTTACTACCGCTGTCTCTTCCTCCTACACCGTCCTCTCCCTACAGTGTAATTGTTTTCTTACTATCGCTGTCCCTTCCTCCTACACCGTCCTCTCCCTACAGTGTAATTGTTTTCTTACTATCGCTGTCCCTTCCTCCTACACCGTCCTCTCTCGACAGTGTAATTGTTTTCTTACTACCGCTGTCTCTTCCTCCTACACCGTCCTCTCCCTACAGTGTAATTGTTTTCTTACTATCGCTGTCCCTTCCTCCTACACCGTCCTCTCCCTACAGTGTAATTGTTTTCTTACTATTGCTGTCTCTTCCTCCTACACCGTCCTCTCTCTACAGTGTAATTGTTTTCTTACTATCGCTGTCCCTTCCTCCTACACCGTCCTCTCTCTACAGTGTAATTGTTTTCTTACTATCACTGTCTCTTCCTCCTACATCGTCATTTCCCTACAGTGTAATTGTTTTCTTACTATTGCTGTCTCTTCCTCCTACACCGTCCTCTCCCTACAGTGTAATTGTTTTCTTACTATTGCTGTCCCTTCCTCCTACACCGTCCTCTCTCTACAGTGTAATTGTTTTCTTACTATCGCTGTCCCTTCCTCCTACACCGTCCTCTCTCTACAATGTAATTGTTTTCTTACTATCGCTGTCCCTTCCTCCTACACCGTCCTCTCCCTACAGTGTAATTGTTTTCTTTCTATTGCTGTCTCTTCCTCCTGCACCGTCCTCTCTCTACAGTGTAATTTTCTTACTATCACTGTCTCTTCCTCCTACATCGTCCTTTCCCTACAGTGTAATTGTTTTCTTACTATTGCTGTCTCTTCCGCCTGCACCGTCCTCTCTCTACAGTGTAATTGTTTTCTTACTATCGCTGTCCCTTCCTCCTACACCGTCCTCTCTCTACAGTGTAATTGTTTTCTTACTATCACTGTCTCTTCCTCCTACATCGTCCTCTCCCTACAGTGTAATTGTTTTCTTACTATCGCTGTCTCTTCCTCCTACACCGTCCTCTCCCTACAGTGTAATTGTTTTCTTACTATCGCTGTCTCTTCCTCCTACACCGTCCTCTCTTTACAGTATAATTGTTTTCTTACTATCGCTGTCCCTTCCTCCTACACCGTCCTCTCTCTACAGTGTAATTGTTTTCTTACTATCGCTGTCTCTTCCTCCTACACCGTCCTCTCTCTACAGTGTAATTGTTTTCTTACTATCGCTGTCCCTTCCTCCTACATCGTCCTCTCCCTACAGTGTAATTGTTTTCTTACTATCGCTGTCCCTTTCTCCTACACCGTCCTCTCCCTACAGTGTATTTGTTTTCTTCTTATCGCTGTCCCTTCCTCCTACATCGTCCTCTCCCTACAGTGTAATTGTTTTCTTACTATCGCTGTCCCTTCCTCCTACACCGTCCTCTCTCTACAGTGTAATTGTTTTCTTACTATCGCTGTCCCTTCCTCCTACACCGTCCTCTCCCTACAGTGTAATTGTTTTCTTACTCTCGCTGTCCCTTCCTCCTACACCGTCCTCTCTCTACAGTGTAATTGTTTTCTTACTATCGCTGTCCCTTCCTCCTACACCGTCCTCTCCCTACAGTGTAATTGTTTTCTTACTATTGCTGTCTCTTCCTCCTACACCGTCCTCTCCTTACAGTGTATTTGTTTTCTTAACTATCACTGTCCCTTCCTCCTACACCGTCCTCTCCTTACAGTGTATTTGTTTTCTTACTATCACTGTCCTTTCCTCCTACACCGTCCTCTCTCTACAGTGTAATTGTTTTCTTACTATCGCTGTCCCTTCCTCCTACACCGTCCTCTCCCTACAGAGTAATTGTTTTCTTACTATCGCTGTCCCTTACTCCTACACCGTCATCTCCCTACAGTGTAATTATTTTCTTACTATCGCTGTCCCTTCCTCCTACACCGTCCTCTCTCTACAGTGTATTTGTTTTCTTACTATCGCTGTCCTTTCCTCCTACACCGTCCTCTCCCTACAGTGTAATTGTTTTCTTACTATCGCTGTCCCTTCCTCCTTCACCGTCCTCTCCCTACAGTGTACTTGTTTTCTTACTATCGCTGTCTCTTCCTCCTACACCGTCCTCTCCCTACAGTGTAATTGTTTCTTACTATCGCTGTCCCTTCCTCATATACCGTCCTCTCTCTACAGTATACTTGTTTTCTTACTATCGCTGTCCCTTCCTCCTACACTGTCCTCTCTCTACAGTGTAATTGTTTTCTTACTATCGCTGTCTCTTCCTCCTACACCGTCCTCTCTCTACAGTGTAATTGTTTTCTTACTATCGCTGTCCCTTCCTCCTACACCGTCCTCTCTCTACAGTGTAATTGTTTTCTTTCTATCGCTGTCTCTTCCTCCTACACCGTCCTCTCCCTACAGTGTATTTGTTTTCTTACTATCGCTGTCGCTTCCTCCTACACCGTCCTCTCTCTACAGTGTAATTGTTTTCTTACTATCGCTGTCCCTTCCTCCTACACAGTCCTCTCCCTACAGTGTAATTGTTTTCTTACTATCGCTGTCCCTTCCTCCTACACCGTCCTCTCCCTACAGTGTAATTGTTTTCTTACTATCGCTGTCCCTTCCTCCTACACCGTCCTCTCTCTACAGTGTAATTGTTTTCTTACTATCGCTGTCCCTTCCTCCTACACCGTCCTCTCTCTACAGTGTATTTGTTTTCTTACTATCGCTGTCTCTTCCTCCTACACCGTCCTCTCTCTACAGTGTAATTGTTTTCTTACTATCGCTGTCTCTTCCTCCTACACCGTCCTCTCTCTACAGTGTAATTGTATTCTTACTATCGCTGTCCCTTCCTCCTACACCGTCCTCTCTCTACAGTGTAATTGTTTTCTTACTAAAGCTGTCCCTTTCTCTTACACCGTCCTCTCCCTACAGTGTAATTGTTTTCTTACTATCGCTGTCTCTTCCTCCTACACCGTCCTCTCTCTACAGTGTAATTGTTTTCTTACTATCGCTGTCCCTTCCTCCTACACCGTCCTCTCCCTACAGTGTAATTGTTTTCTTACTATCGCTGTCTCTTCCTCCTACACCGTCCTCTCCCTACAGTGTAATTGTTTTCTTACTATCGCTGTCCCTTCCTCCTACACCGTCCTCTCCCTACAGTGTAATTGTTTTCTTACTATCGCTGTCCCTTCCTCCTACACCGTCCTCTCCCTACAGTGTAATTGTTTTCTTACTTTCGCTGTCTCTTCCTCCTACACCGTCCTCTCTCTACAGTGTAATTGTTTTCTTACTATCGCTGTCCCTTCCTCCTACACCGTCCTCTCTTTACAGTGTAATTGTTTTCTTACTATCGCTGTCTCTTCCTCCTACACCGTCCTCTCTCTACAGTGTAATTGTTTTCTTACTAAAGCTGTCCCTTCCTCCTACACCGTCCTCTCTCTACAGTGTAATTGTTTTCTTACTATCGCTGTCCCTTCCTCCTACACGTCCTCTCCCTACAGTGTAATTGTTTTCTTACTATCGCTGTCCCTTCCTCCTACACCGTCCTCTCCCTACAGTGTAATTGTTTTCTTACTATCGCTGTCCCTTCCTCCTACACCGTCTTCTCTCTACAGTGTATTTGTTTTCTTACTATAGCTGTCCCTTCCTCCTACACCGTCCTCTCCCTACAGTGTATTTGTTTTCTTACTATCGCTGTCCCTTCCTCCTACACCGTCCTCTCTCTACAATGTAATTGTTTTCTTACTATCGCTGTCCCTTCCTCCTACACAGTCCTCACCCTACAGTGTAATTGTTTTCTTACTATCGCTGTCCCTTCCTCCTACACTGTCTTCTCTCTACAGTGTATTTGTTTTCTTACTATAGCTGTCCCTTCCTCCTACATCGTCCTCTCCCTACAGTGTATTTGTTTTCTTACTATCGCTGTCCCTTCCTCCTACACCGTCCTCTCTCTACAGTGTAATTGTTTTCTTACTATCGCTGTCTCTTCCTCCTACACCGTCCTCTCCCTACAGTGTAATTGTTTTCTTACTATCTCTGTCTCTTCCACCTACACCGTCCTCTCTCTACAGTGTAATTGTTTTCTTACTATCGCTGTCTCTTCCTCCTACACCGTCCTCTCCCTACAGTGTATTTGTTTTCTTACTATTGCTGTCCCTTCCTCCTACACCGTCCTCTCTCTACAGTGTAATTGTTTTCTTACTAAAGCTGTCCCTTCCTCCTACACCGTCCTCTCTCTACAGTGTAATTGTTTTCTTACTATCGCTGTCCCTTCCTCCTACACCGTCCTCTCCCTACAGTGTAATTGTTTTCTTACTATCGCTGTCTCTTCCTCCTACACCGTCCTCTCCCTACAGTGTAATTGTTTTCTTACTATCGCTGTCCCTTCCTCCTACACCGTCCTCTCCCTACAGTGTATTTGTTTTCTTCTTATTGCTGTCCCTTCCTCCTACACCGTCCTCTCCCTACAGCGTATTTGTTTTCTTACTATCGCTGTCCCTTCCTCCTACACGGTCCTCTCCCTACAGTGTAATTGTTTTCTTACAATCGCTGTCTCTTCCTCCTACACCGTCCTCTCCCTACAGTGTAATTGTTTTCTTACTATCGCTGTCCCTTCCTCCTACACCGTCCTCTCCTTACAGTGTAATTGTTTTCTTACTATCGCTGTCCCTTCCTCCTACACCGTCCTCTCCCTACAGTGTATTTGTTTTCTTACTATCGCTGTCTCTTCCTCCTACACCGTCCTCTCCCTAAAGTGTAATTGTTTTCTTACTATCGCTGTCCCTTCCTCCTACACCGTCCTCTCTCTACAGCGTATTTGTTTTCTTACTATCACTGTCCCTTCCTCCTACACCGTCCTCTCTCTACAGTGTAATTGTTTTCTTACTATCGCTGTCCCTTCCTCCTACACCGTCCTCTCCCTACAGTGTAATTGTTTTCTTACTATCGCTGTCTCTTCCTCCTACACCGTCCTCTCCCTACAGTGTAATTGTATTCTTACTATCGCTGTCCCTTCCTCCTACACCGTCCTCTCTCTACAGTGTATTTGTTTTCTTACTATCGCTGTCTCTTCCTCCTACACCGTCCTCTCTCTACAGTGTAATTGTTTTCTTACTATCGCTGTCTCTTCCTCCTACACCGTCCTCTCCCTACAGTGTAATTGTATTCTTACTATCGCTGTCCCTTCCTCCTACACCGTCTTCTCTCTACAGTGTAATTGTTTTCTTACTATCGCTGTCTCTTCCTCCTACACCGTCCTCTCTCTACAGTGTAATTGTTTTCTTACTATCGCTGTCCCTTCCTCCTACACCGTCCTCTCCCTACAGTGTAATTGTTTTCTTACTATCGCTGTCTCTTCCTCCTACACCGTCCTCTCCCTACAGTGTAATTGTTTTCTTACTATCGCTGTCCCTTCCTCCTACACCGTCCTCTCCCTACAGTGTATTTGTTTTCTTCTTATTGCTGTCTCTTCCTCCTACACCGTCCTCTCCCTACAGCGTATTTGTTTTCTTACTATCGCTGTCCCTTCCTCCTACACGGTCCTCTCCCTACAGTGTAATTGTTTTCTTACTATCGCTGTCTCTTCCTCCTACACCGTCCTCTCCCTACAGTGTAATTGTTTTCTTACTATCGCTGTCCCTTCCTCCTACACCGTCCTCTCCTTACAGTGTAATTGTGTTCTTACTATCGCTGTCCCTTCCTCCTACACCGTCCTCTCCCTACAGTGTATTTGTTTTCTTACTATCGCTGTCTCTTCCTCCTACACCGTCCTCTCCCTAAAGTGTAATTGTTTTCTTACTATCGCTGTCCCTTCCTCCTACACCGTCCTCTCTCTACAGCGTATTTGTTTTCTTACTATCACTGTCCCTTCCTCCTACACCGTCCTCTCTCTACAGTGTAATTGTTTTCTTACTATCGCTGTCCCTTCCTCCTACACCGTCCTCTCCCTACAGTGTAATTGTTTTCTTACTATCGCTGTCTCTTCCTCCTACACCATCCTCTCCCTACAGTGTAATTGTATTCTTACTATCGCTGTCCCTTCCTCCTACACCGTCCTCTCTCTACAGTGTATTTGTTTTCTTACTATCGCTGTCTCTTCCTCCTACACCGTCCTCTCTCTACAGTGTAATTGTTTTCTTACTATCGCTGTCTCTTCCTCCTACACCGTCCTCTCCCTACAGTGTAATTGTATTCTTACTATCGCTGTCCCTTCCTCCTACACCGTCCTCTCTCTACAGTGTAATTGTTTTCTTACTATCGCTGTCTCTTCCTCCTACACCGTCCTCTCTCTACAGTGTAATTGTTTTCTTACTATCGCTGTCCCTTCCTCCTACACCATCCTCTCTCTACAGTGTAATTGTTTTCTTACTATCGCTGTCTCTTCCTCCTACACCGTCCTCTCTCTACAGTGTAATTGTTTTCTTACTATCGCTGTCCCTTCCTCCTACACCGTCCTCTCCCTACAGTGTATTTGTTTTCTTCTTATCGCTGTCCCTTCCTCCTACATCGTCCTCTCCCTACAGCGTATTTGTTTTCTTACTATCGCTGTCCCTTTCTCCTACACCATCCTCTCCCTACAGTGTAATTGTTTTCTTACTATCGCTGTCCCTTCCTCCTACACCGGCCTCTCTCTACGGTGTATTTGTTTTCTTACTATCGCTGTCCCTTCCTCCTACACCGTCCTCTCCCTACAGTGTATTTGTTTTCTTACTATCGCTGTCCCTTCCTCCTACACCGTCCTCTCTCTACAGTGTAATTGTTTTCTTACTATCGCTGTCCCTTCCTCCTACACAGTCCTCTCCCTACTGTGTACTTGTTTTCTTACTATCGCTGTCCCTTCCTCCTACACCGTCCTCTCCCTACAGTGTAATTGTTTTCTTACTATCGCTGTCTCTTCCTCCTACACCGTCCTCTCCCTACAGTGTAATTGTTTTCTTACTATCGCTGTCCCTTCCTCCTACACCGTCCTCTCCTTACAGTGTAATTGTTTTCTTACTATCGTTGTCCCTTCCTCCAACACCGTCCTCTCCCTACAGTGTATTTGTTTTCTTACTATCGCTGTCTCTTCCTCCTACACCGTCCTCTCCCTAAAGTGTAATTGTTTTCTTACTATCGCTGTCCCTTCCTCCTACACCGTCCTCTCTCTACAGCGTATTTGTTTTCTTACTATCACTGTCCCTTCCTCCTACACCGTCCTCTCTCTACAGTGTAATTGTTTTCTTACTATCGCTGTCCCTTCCTCCTACACCGTCCTCTCCCTACAGTGTAATTGTTTTCTTACTATCGCTGTCTCTTCCTCCTACACCGTCCTCTCCCTACAGTGTAATTGTATTCTTACTATCGCTGTCCCTTCCTCCTACACCGTCCTCTCTCTACAGTGTATTTGTTTTCTTACTATCGCTGTCTCTTCCTCCTACACCGTCCTCTCTCTACAGTGTAATTGTTTTCTTACTATCGCTGTCTCTTCCTCCTACACCGTCCTCTCTCTACAGTGTAATTGTTTTCTTACTATCGCTGTCCCTTCCTCCTACACCGTCCTCTCCCTACAGTGTAATTGTATTCTTACTATCGCTGTCCCTTCCTCCTACACCGTCCCCTCTCTACAGTGTAATTGTTTTCTTACTATCGCTGTCTCTTCCTCCTACACCGTCCTCTCTCTACAGTGTAATTGTTTTCTTACTATCGCTGTCCCTTCCTCCTACACAGTCCTCTCCCTACAGTGTAATTGTTTTCTTACTATCGCTGTCCCTTCCTCCTACACCGTCCTCTCCCTACAGTGTATTTGTTTTCTTACTATCGCTGTCCCTTTCTCCTACACCATCCTCTCTCTACAGTGTAATTGTTTTCTTACTATCGCTGTCTCTTCCTCCTACACCGTCCTCTCTCTACAGTGTAATTGTTTTCTTACTATCGCTGTCCCTTCCTCCTACACCGTCCTCTCCCTACAGTGTATTTGTTTTCTTCTTATCGCTGTCCCTTCCTCCTACATCGTCCTCTCCCTACAGCGTATTTGTTTTCTTACTATCGCTGTCCCTTTCTCCTACACCGTCCTCTCCCTACAGTGTAATTGTTTTCTTACTATCGCTGTCCCTTCCTCCTACACCGTCCTCTCTCTACGGTGTATTTGTTTTCTTACTATCGCTGTCTCTTCCTCCTACACCGTCCTCTCTCTACAGTGTAATTGTTTTCTTACTATCGCTGTCCCTTCCTCCTACACAGTCCTCTCCCTACTGTGTACTTGTTTTCTTACTATCGCTGTCCCTTCCTCCTACACCGTCCTCTGCCTACAGTGTAATTGTTTTCTTACTATCGCTGTCCCTTCCTCATACACCGTCCTCTCCCTACAGTGTATTTGTTTTCTTACTATCGCTGTCCCTTCCTCCTACACCGTCCTCTCCCTACAGTGTAATTGTTTTCTTACTATCGCTGTCCCTTCCTCCTACACCGTCCTCTCCCTACAGTGTAATTGTTTTCTTACTATCGCTGTCCCTTCCTCCTACACCGTCCTCTCCCTACAGTGTAATTGTTTTCTTACTATCGCTGTCCCTTCCTCCTACACCGTCCTCTCCCTACAGTGTAATTGTTTTCTTACTATCGCTGTTCTTTCCTCCTACACCGTCCTCTCCCTACAGTGTAATTGTTTTCTTACTATCGCTGTCCCTACCTCCTACACCGTCCTCTCTCTACAGTGTATTTGTTTTCTTACTATCGCTGTCCCTTCCTCCTACACCGTCCTCTCCCTACAGTGTAATTGTTTTCTTACTATCGCTGTCCCTTCCTCCTACACCGTCCTCTCCCTACAGTGTAATTGTTTTCTTACTATCGCTGTTCTTTCCTCCTACACCGTCCTCTCCCTACAGTGTATTTGTTTTCTTACTATCGCTGTCCCTTCCTCCTACACCGTCCTCTCCCTACAGTGTATTTGTTTTCTTACTATCACTGTCCTTTCCTCCTACACTGTCCTCTCCTTACAGTGTAATTGTTTTCTTACTATCGCTGTCTCTTCCTCCTACACCGTCCTCTCCCTACAGTGTATTTGTTTTCTTACTATCGCTGTCCCTCCTACACCGTCTTCTCCCTACAGTGTAATTGTTTTCTTACTATCGCTGTCCCTTCCTCCTACACCGTCCTCTCCTTACAGTGTAATTGTTTTCTTACTATCGCTGTCCCTTCCTCCTACACCGTCCTCTCCTTACAGTGTAATTGTTTTCTTACTATCGCTGTCCCTTCCTCCTACACCGTCTTCTCCCTACAGTGTAATTGTTTTCTTACTATCGCTGTCCCTTCCTCCTACACCGTCCTCTCCCCACAGTGTAATTATTTTCTTACTATCGCTGTCCTTTCCTCCTACACCGTCTTCTCCCTACAGTGTAATTGTTTTCTTACTATCGCTGTCCTTTCCTCCTACACCGTCTTCTCCCTACAGTGTAATTGTTTTCTTACTATCGCTGTCCCTTCCTCCTACACCGTCCTCTCCTTACAGTGTAATTGTTTTCTTACTATCGCTGTCCCTTCCTCCTACACCGTCTTCTCCCTACAGTGTAATTGTTTTCTTACTATCGCTGTCCCTTCCTCCTACACCGTCTTCTCCCTACAGTGTAATTGTTTTCTTACTATCGCTGTCCCTTCCTCCTACACCGTCCTCTCCCCACAGTGTAATTATTTTCTTACTATCGCTGTCCTTTCCTCCTACACCGTCTTCTCCCTACAGTGTAATTGTTTTCTTACTATCGCTGTCCTTTCCTCCTACACCGTCCTCTCCCTACAGTGTAATTGTTTTCTTACTATCGCTGTCCCTTCCTTCTACACCGTCTTCTCCCTACAGTGTAATTGTTTTCTTACTATCGCTGTCCCTTCCTCCTACACCGTCTTCTCCCTACAGTGTAATTGTTTTCTTACTATCGCTGTCCCTTCCTCCTACACCGTCCTCTCCCCACAGTGTAATTATTTTCTTACTATCGCTGTCCTTTCCTCCTACACCGTCTTCTCCCTACAGTGTAATTGTTTTCTTACTATCGCTGTCCTTTCCTCCTACACCGTCTTCTCCCTACAGTGTAATTGTTTTCTTACTATCGCTGTCCTTTCCTCCTACACCGTCTTCTCCCTACAGTGTAATTGTTTTCTTACTATCGCTGTCCCTTCCTCCTACACCGTCTTCTCCCTACAGTGTAATTGTTTTCTTACTATCGCTGTCCTTTCCTCCTACACCGTCTTCTCCCTACAGTGTAATTGTTTTCTTACTATCGCTGTCCCTTCCTCCTACACCGTCCTCTCCTTACAGTGTAATTGTTTTCTTACTATCGCTGTCCCTTCCTCCTACACCGTCCTCTCCCTACAGTGTATTTGTTTTCTTACTATCGCTGTCTCTTCCTCCTACACCGTCCTCTCCCTACAGTGTAATTGTTTTCTTACTATCGCTGTCCCTTCCTCCTACACCGTCCTCTCTCTACAGCGTATTTGTTTTCTTACTATCACTGTCCCTTCCTCCTACACCGTCCTCTCTCTACAGTGTAATTGTTTTCTTACTATCGCTGTCCCTTCCTCCTACACCGTCCTCTCCCTACAGTGTAATTGTTTTCTTACTATCGCTGTCTCTTCCTCCTACACCGTCCTCTCCCTACAGTGTAATTGTATTCTTACTATCGCTGTCCCTTCCTCCTACACCGTCCTCTCTCTACAGTGTATTTGTTTTCTTACTATCGCTGTCCCTTCCTCCTACACAGTCCTCTCCCTACAGTGTAATTGTTTTCTTACTATCGCTGTCCCTTCCTCCTACACAGTCCTCTCCCTACAGTGTAATTGTTTTCTTACTATCGCTGTCCCTTCCTCCTACACCGTCCTCTCCCTACAGTGTATTTGTTTTCTTACTATCGCTGTCCCTTCCTCCTACACCATCCTCTCTCTACAGTGTAATTGTTTTCTTACTATCGCTGTCCCTTCCTCCTACACCGTCCTCTCTCTACAGTGTAATTGTTTTCTTACTATCGCTGTCCCTTCCTCCTACATCGTCCTCTCCCTACAGTGTATTTGTTTTCTTCTTATCGCTGTCCCTTCCTCCTACATCGTCCTCTCCCTACAGCGTATTTGTTTTCTTACTATCGCTGTCCTTTCCTCCTACACTGTCCTCTCCCTACAGTGTAATTGTTTTCTTACTATCGCTGTCTCTTCTTCCTACACCGTCCTCTCCCTACAGTGTAATTGTTTTCTTACTATCGCTGTCCCTTCCTCCTACACAGTCCTCTCCCTACTGTGTACTTGTTTTCTTACTATCGCTGTCCCTTCCTCCTACACCGTCCTCTGCCTACAGTGTAATTGTTTTCTTACTATCGCTGTCCCTTCCTCCTTCACCGTCCTCTCCCTACAGTGTACTTGTTTTCTTACTATCGCTGTCTCTTCCTCCTACACCGTCCTCTCCCTACAGTGTAATTGTTTCTTACTATCGCTGTCCCTTCCTCCTACACTGTCCTCTCTCTACAGTGTAATTGTTTTCTTACTATCGCTGTCTCTTCCTCCTACACCGTCCTCTCTCTACAGTGTAATTGTTTTCTTACTATCGCTGTCCCTTCCTCCTACACCGTCCTCTCTCTACAGTGTAATTGTTTTCTTTCTATCGCTGTCTCTTCCTCCTACACCGTCCTCTCCCTACAGTGTATTTGTTTTCTTACTATCGCTGTCGCTTCCTCCTACACCGTCCTCTCTCTACAGTGTAATTGTTTTCTTACTATCGCTGTCCCTTCCTCCTACACCGTCCTCTCCCTACAGTGTAATTGTTTTCTTACTATCGCTGTCCCTTCCTCCTACACCGTCCTCTCCCTACAGTGTAATTGTTTTCTTACTATCGCTGTCCCTTCCTCCTACACCGTCCTCTCTCTACAGTGTAATTGTTTTCTTACTATCGCTGTCCCTTCCTCCTACACCGTCCTCTCTCTACAGTGTATTTGTTTTCTTACTATCGCTGTCTCTTCCTCCTACACCGTCCTCTCTCTACAGTGTAATTGTTTTCTTACTATCGCTGTCTCTTCCTCCTACACCGTCCTCTCTCTACAGTGTAATTGTATTCTTACTATCGCTGTCCCTTCCTCCTACACCGTCCTCTCTCTACAGTGTATTTGTTTTCTTACTATCGCTGTCTCTTCCTCCTACACCGTCCTCTCTCTACAGTGTAATTGTATTCTTACTATCGCTGTCTCTTCCTCCTACACCGTCCTCTCTCTACAGTGTAATTGTTTTCTTACTATCGCTGTCTCTTCCTCCTACACCGTCCTCTCTCTACAGTGTAATTGTATTCTTACTATCGCTGTCCCTTCCTCCTACACCGTCCTCTCCCTACAGTGTAATTGCTTTCTTACTATCGCTGTCCCTTCCTCTTACACCGTCCTCTCCCTACAGTGTAATTGTTTTCTTACTATCGCTGTCTCTTCCTCCTACACCGTCCTCTCTCTACAGTGTAATTGTTTTCTTACTATCGCTGTCCCTTCCTCCTACACCGTCCTCTCCCTACAGTGTAATTGTTTTCTTACTATCGCTGTCTCTTCCTCCTACACCGTCCTCTCCCTACAGTGTAATTGTTTTCTTACTATCGCTGTCCCTTCCTCCTACACCGTCCTCTCCCTACAGTGTAATTGTTTTCTTACTATCGCTGTCCCTTCCTCCTACACCGTCCTCTCCCTACAGTGTAATTGTTTTCTTACTATCGCTGTCCCTTCCTCCTACACCGTCCTCTCCCTACAGTGTAATTGTTTTCTTACTATCGCTGTCCCTTCCTCCTACACCGTCCTCTCCCTACAGTGTATTTGTTTTCTTACTATCGCTGTCTCTTCCTCCTACACCGTCCTCTCTCTACAGTGTAATTGTTTTCTTACTATCGCTGTCCCTTCCTCCTACACCGTCCTCTCTTTACAGTGTAATTGTTTTCTTACTATCGCTGTCTCTTCCTCCTACACCGTCCTCTCCCTACAGTATAATTGTTTTCTTACTATCGCTGTCCCTTCCTCCTACACCGTCCTCTCTCTACAGTGTAATTGTTTTCTTACTATCGCTGTCCCTTCCTCCTACACCGTCCTCTCCCTACAGTGTAATTGTTTTCTTACTATCGCTGTCCCTTCCTCCTACACCGTCCTCTCCCTACAGTGTAATTGTTTTCTTACTATCGCTGTCCCTTCCTCCTACACCGTCCTCTCCCTACAGTGTAATTGTTTTCTTACTATCGCTGTCCCTTCCTCCTACACCGTCCTCTCCCTACAGTGTATTTGTTTTCTTACTATCGCTGTCTCTTCCTCCTACACCGTCCTCTCTCTACAGTGTAATTGTTTTCTTACTATCGCTGTCCCTTCCTCCTACACCGTCCTCTCTTTACAGTGTAATTGTTTTCTTACTATCGCTGTCTCTTCCTCCTACACCGTCATCTCCCTACAGTGTAATTGTTTTCTTACTATCGCTGTCCCTTCCTCCTACACCGTCCTCTCTCTACAGTGTAATTGTTTTCTTACTAAAGCTGTCCCTTCCTCCTACACCGTCCTCTCTCTACAGTGTAATTGTTTTCTTACTATCGCTGTCCCTTCCTCCTACACGTCCTCTCCCTACAGTGTAATTGTTTTCTTACTATCGCTGTCCCTTCCTCCTACACCGTCCTCTCCCTACAGTGTAATTGTTTTCTTACTATCGCTGTCCCTTCCTCCTACACCGTCTTCTCTCTACAGTGTATTTGTTTTCTTACTATAGCTGTCCCTTCCTCCTACATCGTCCTCTCCCTACAGTGTATTTGTTTTCTTACTATCGCTGTCCCTTCCTCCTACACCGTCCTCTCTCTACAATGTAATTGTTTTCTTACTATCGCTGTCCCTTCCTCCTACACCGTCCTCACCCTACAGTGTAATTGTTTTCTTACTATCGCTGTCCCTTCCTCCTACACCGTCTTCTCTCTACAGTGTATTTGTTTTCTTACTATAGCTGTCCCTTCCTCCTACATCGTCCTCTCCCTACAGTGTATTTGTTTTCTTACTATCGCTGTCCCTTCCTCCTACACCGTCCTCTCCCTACAGTGTAATTGTTTTCTTACTATCGCTGTCTCTTCCTCCTACACCGTCCTCTCCCTACAGTGTAATTGTTTTCTTACTATCTCTGTCTCTTCCACCTACACCGTCCTCTCTCTACAGTGTAATTGTTTTCTTACTATCGCTGTCCCTTCCTCCTACACCGTCCTCTCCCTACAGTGTAATTGTTTTCTTACTATCGCTGTCTCTTCCTCCTACACCGTCCTCTCCCTACAGTGTAATTGTTTTCTTACTATCGCTGTCCCTTCCTCCTACACCGTCCTCTCCCTACAGTGTATTTGTTTTCTTCTTATTGCTGTCCCTTCCTCCTACACCGTCCTCTCCCTACAGCGTATTTGTTTTCTTACTATCGCTGTCCCTTCCTCCTACACGGTCCTCTCCCTACAGTGTAATTGTTTTCTTACTATCGCTGTCTCTTCCTCCTACACCGTCCTCTCCCTACAGTGTAATTGTTTTCTTACTATCGCTGTCCCTTCCTCCTACACCGTCCTCTCCTTACAGTGTAATTGTTTTCTTACTATCGCTGTCCCTTCCTCCTACACCGTCCTCTCCCTACAGTGTATTTGTTTTCTTACTATCGCTGTCTCTTCCTCCTACACCGTCCTCTCCCTAAAGTGTAATTGTTTTCTTACTATCGCTGTCCCTTCCTCCTACACCGTCCTCTCTCTACAGCGTATTTGTTTTCTTACTATCACTGTCCCTTCCTCCTACACCGTCCTCTCTCTACAGTGTAATTGTTTTCTTACTATCGCTGTCCCTTCCTCCTACACCGTCCTCTCCCTACAGTGTAATTGTTTTCTTACTATCGCTGTCTCTTCCTCCTACACCGTCCTCTCCCTACAGTGTAATTGTATTCTTACTATCGCTGTCCCTTCCTCCTACACCGTCCTCTCTCTACAGTGTATTTGTTTTCTTACTATCGCTGTCTCTTCCTCCTACACCGTCCTCTCTCTACAGTGTAATTGTTTTCTTACTATCGCTGTCTCTTCCTCCTACACCGTCCTCTCCCTACAGTGTAATTGTATTCTTACTATCGCTGTCCCTTCCTCCTACACCGTCCTCTCTCTACAGTGTAATTGTTTTCTTACTATCGCTGTCCCTTCCTCCTACACAGTCCTCTCCCTACAGTGTAATTGTTTTCTTACTATTGCTGTCCCTTCCTCCTACACCGTCCTCTCCCTACAGTGTATTTGTTTTCTTACTATCGCTGTCCCTTTCTCCTACACCATCCTCTCTCTACAGTGTAATTGTTTTCTTACTATCGCTGTCTCTTCCTCCTACACCGTCCTCTCTCTACAGTGTAATTGTTTTCTTACTATCGCTTTCCCTTCCTCCTACACCGTCCTCTCCCTACAGTGTATTTGTTTTCTTCTTATCGCTGTCCCTTCCTCCTACATCGTCCTCTCCCTACAGCGTATTTGTTTTCTTACTATCGCTGTCCCTTTCTCCTACACCATCCTCTCCCTACAGTGTAATTGTTTTCTTACTATCGCTGTCCCTTCCTCCTACACCGTCCTCTCTCTACGGTGTATTTGTTTTCTTACTATCGCTGTCTCTTCCTCCTACACCGTCCTCTCTCTACAGTGTAATTGTTTTCTTACTATCGCTGTCCCTTCCTCCTACACAGTCCTCTCCCTACTGTGTACTTGTTTTCTTACTATCGCTGTCCCTTCCTCCTACACCGTCCTCTGCCTACAGTGTAATTGTTTTCTTACTATCGCTGTCCCTTCCTCATACACCGTCCTCTCCCTACAGTGTATTTGTTTTCTAATTATCGCTGTCCCTTCCTCCTACACCGTCCTCTCCCTACAGTGTAATTGTTTTCTTACTATCGCTGTCCCTTCCTCCTACACCGTCCTCTCCCTACAGTGTAATTGTTTTCTTACTATCGCTGTTCTTTCCTCCTACACCGTCCTCTCCCTACAGTGTATTTGTTTTCTTACTATCGCTGTCCCTTCCTCCTACACCGTCCTCTCCCTACAGTGTAATTGTTTTCTTACTATCGCTGTCCCTTCCTCCTACACCGTCCTCTCCCTACAGTGTAATTGTTTTCTTACTATCGCTGTCCCTTCCTCCTACACCGTCCTCTCCCTACAGTGTAATTGTTTTCTTACTATCGCTGTCCCTTCCTCCTACACCGTCCTCTCCCTACAGTGTATTTGTTTTCTTACTATCGCTGTCCCTTCCTCCTACACCGTCCTCTCCCTACAGTGTAATTGTTTTCTTACTATCGCTGTTCTTTCCTCCTACACCGTCCTCTCCCTACAGTGTATTTGTTTTCTTACTATCGCTGTCCCTTCCTCCTACACCGTCCTCTCCCTACAGTGTATTTGTTTTCTTACTATCACTGTCCTTTCCTCCTACACTGTCCTCTCCTTACAGTGTAATTGTTTTCTTACTATCGCTGTCTCTTCCTCCTACACCGTCTTCTCCCTACAGTGTAATTGTTTTCTTACTATCGCTGTCCCTTCCTCCTACACCGTCCTCTCCTTACAGTGTAATTGTTTTCTTACTATCGCTGTCCCTTCCTCCTACACCGTCCTCTCCCTACAGTGTATTTGTTTTCTTACTATCGCTGTCTCTTCCTCCTACACCGTCCTCTCCCTACAGTGTAATTGTTTTCTTACTATCGCTGTCCCTTCCTCCTACACCGTCCTCTCTCTACAGCGTATTTGTTTTCTTACTATCACTGTCCCTTCCTCCTACACCGTCCTCTCTCTACAGTGTAATTGTTTTCTTACTATCGCTGTCCCTTCCTCCTACACCGTCCTCTCCCTACAGTGTAATTGTTTTCTTACTATCGCTGTCTCTTCCTCCTACACCGTCCTCTCCCTACAGTGTAATTGTATTCTTACTATCGCTGTCCCTTCCTCCTACACCGTCCTCTCTCTACAGTGTATTTGTTTTCTTACTATCGCTGTCTCTTTCTCCTACACCGTCCTCTCTCTACAGTGTAATTGTTTTCTTACTATCGCTGTCCCTTCCTCCTACACAGTCCTCTCCCTACAGTGTAATTGTTTTCTTACTATCGCTGTCCCTTCCTCCTACACAGTCCTCTCCCTACAGTGTATTTGTTTTCTTACTATCGCTGTCCCTTCCTCCTACACCGTCCTCTCTCTACAGTGTAATTGTTTTCTTACTATCGCTGTCCCTTCCTCCTACACCGTCCTCTCCCTACAGTGTATTTGTTTTCTTACTATCGCTGTCCCTTCCTCCTACACCATCCTCTCTCTACAGTGTAATTGTTTTCTTACTATCGCTGTCTCTTCCTCCTACACCGTCCTCTCTCTACAGTGTAATTGTTTTCTTACTATCGCTGTCCCTTCCTCCTACATCGTCCTCTCCCTACAGTGTATTTGTTTTCTTCTTATCGCTGTCCCTTCCTCCTACATCGTCCTCTCCCTACAGCGTATTTGTTTTCTTACTATCGCTGTCCTTTCCTCCTACACTGTCCTCTCCCTACAGTGTAATTGTTTTCTTACTATCGCTGTCTCCTCTTCCTACACCGTCCTCTCCCTACAGTGTAATTGTTTTCTTACTATCGCTGTCCCTTCCTCCTACACAGTCCTCTCCCTACTGTGTACTTGTTTTCTTACTATCGCTGTCCCTTCCTCCTACACCGTCCTCTGCCTACAGTGTATTTGTTTTCTTACTATCGCTGTCCCTTCCTCATACACCGTCCTCTCCCTACAGTGTATTTGTTTTCTTACTATCGCTGTCCCTTCCTCCTACACCGTCCTCTCTCTACAGTGTAATTGTTTTCTTACTATCGCTGTCCCTTCCTCCTACACCGTCTTCTCTCTACAGTGTATTTGTTTTCTTACTATCGCTGTCCCTTCCTCCTACACCGTCCTCTCCCTACAGTGTAATTGTTTTCTTACTATCGCTGTCCCTACCTCCTACACCGTCCTCTCTCTACAGTGTATTTGTTTTCTTACTATCGCTGTCCCTTCCTCCTACACCGTCCTCTCCCTACAGTGTAATTGTTTTCTTACTATCGCTGTCCCTTCCTCCTACACCGTCCTCTCCCTACAGTGTAATTGTTTTCTTACTATCGCTGTCCCTTCCTCATACACCGTCCTCTCCCTACAGTGTATTTGTTTTCTTACTATCGCTGTCCCTTCCTCCTACACCGTCCTCTCCCTACAGTGTAATTGTTTTCTTACTATCGCTGTTCTTTCCTCCTACACCGTCCTCTCCCTACAGTGTATTTGTTTTCTTACTATCGCTGTCCCTTCCTCCTACACCGTCCTCTCCCTACAGTGTATTTGTTTTCTTACTATCACTGTCCTTTCCTCCTACACTGTCCTCTCCTTACAGTGTAATTGTTTTCTTACTATCGCTGTCTCTTCCTCCTACACCGTCCTCTCCCTACAGTGTATTTGTTTTCTTACTATCACTGTCCTTTCCTCCTACACCGTCCTCTCCCTACAGTGTAATTGTTTTCTTACTATCACTGTCCTTTCCTCCTACACTGTCCTCTCCCTACAGTGTATTTGTTTTCTTACTATCGCTGTCCCTCCTACACCGTCTTCTCCCTACAGTGTAATTGTTTTCTTACTATCGCTGTCCCTTCCTCTTACACAGTCCTCTCCCTACAGTGTATTTGTTTTCTTACTATCGCTGTCCCTTCCTCCTACACCGTCCTCTCCCTACAGAGTAATTGTTTTCTTACTATCGCTGTCCCTTCCTCCTACACCGTCCTCTCCCTACAGTGTAATTATTTTCTTACTATCGCTGTGCCTTCCTCCTACACCGTCCTCTCTCTACAGTGTATTTGTTTTCTTACTATCGCTGTCTTTTCCTCCTACACCGTCCTCTCCCTACAGTGTATTTGTTTTCTTACTATCGCTGTCCCTTCCTCCTACACCGTCCTCTCTCTACAGTGTAATTGTTTTCTTACTATCGCTGTCCCTTCCTCCTACGCCGTCCTCTCCCTACAGTGTATTTGTTTTCTTACTATCGCTGTCCCTTCCTCCTACACCGTCCTCTCTCTACAGTGTAATTGTATTCTTACTATCGCTGTCCCTTCCTCCTACACCGTCCTCTCCCTACAGTGTAATTGCTTTCTTACTATCGCTGTCCCTTCCTCTTACACCGTCCTCTCCCTACAGTGTAATTGTTTTCTTACTATCGCTGTCTCTTCCTCCTACACCGTCCTCTCTCTACAGTGTAATTGTTTTCTTACTATCGCTGTCCCTTCCTCCTACACCGTCCTCTCCCTACAGTGTAATTGTTTTCTTACTATCGCTGTCTCTTCCTCCTACACCGTCCTCTCCCTACAGTGTAATTGTTTTCTTACTATCGCTGTCCCTTCCTCCTACACCGTCCTCTCCCTACAGTGTAATTGTTTTCTTACTATCGCTGTCCCTTCCTCCTACACCGTCCTCTCCCTACAGTGTAATTGTTTTCTTACTATCGCTGTCCCTTCCTCCTACACCGTCCTCTCCCTACAGTGTAATTGTTTTCTTACTATCGCTGTCCCTTCCTCCTACACCGTCCTCTCCCTACAGTGTATTTGTTTTCTTACTATCGCTGTCTCTTCCTCCTACACCGTCCTCTCTCTACAGTGTAATTGTTTTCTTACTATCGCTGTCCCTTCCTCCTACACCGTCCTCTCTTTACAGTGTAATTGTTTTCTTACTATCGCTGTCTCTTCCTCCTACACCGTCCTCTCCCTACAGTATAATTGTTTTCTTACTATCGCTGTCCCTTCCTCCTACACCGTCCTCTCTCTACAGTGTAATTGTTTTCTTACTATCGCTGTCCCTTCCTCCTACACCGTCCTCTCCCTACAGTGTAATTGTTTTCTTACTATCGCTGTCCCTTCCTCCTACACCGTCCTCTCCCTACAGTGTAATTGTTTTCTTACTATCGCTGTCCCTTCCTCCTACACCGTCCTCTCCCTACAGTGTAATTGTTTTCTTACTATCGCTGTCCCTTCCTCCTACACCGTCCTCTCCCTACAGTGTATTTGTTTTCTTACTATCGCTGTCTCTTCCTCCTACACCGTCCTCTCTCTACAGTGTAATTGTTTTCTTACTATCGCTGTCCCTTCCTCCTACACCGTCCTCTCTTTACAGTGTAATTGTTTTCTTACTATCGCTGTCTCTTCCTCCTACACCGTCATCTCCCTACAGTGTAATTGTTTTCTTACTATCGCTGTCCCTTCCTCCTACACCGTCCTCTCTCTACAGTGTAATTGTTTTCTTACTAAAGCTGTCCCTTCCTCCTACACCGTCCTCTCTCTACAGTGTAATTGTTTTCTTACTATCGCTGTCCCTTCCTCCTACACGTCCTCTCCCTACAGTGTAATTGTTTTCTTACTATCGCTGTCCCTTCCTCCTACACCGTCCTCTCCCTACAGTGTAATTGTTTTCTTACTATCGCTGTCCCTTCCTCCTACACCGTCTTCTCTCTACAGTGTATTTGTTTTCTTACTATAGCTGTCCCTTCCTCCTACATCGTCCTCTCCCTACAGTGTATTTGTTTTCTTACTATCGCTGTCCCTTCCTCCTACACCGTCCTCTCTCTACAATGTAATTGTTTTCTTACTATCGCTGTCCCTTCCTCCTACACCGTCCTCACCCTACAGTGTAATTGTTTTCTTACTATCGCTGTCCCTTCCTCCTACACCGTCTTCTCTCTACAGTGTATTTGTTTTCTTACTATAGCTGTCCCTTCCTCCTACATCGTCCTCTCCCTACAGTGTATTTGTTTTCTTACTATCGCTGTCCCTTCCTCCTACACCGTCCTCTCCCTACAGTGTAATTGTTTTCTTACTATCGCTGTCTCTTCCTCCTACACCGTCCTCTCCCTACAGTGTAATTGTTTTCTTACTATCTCTGTCTCTTCCACCTACACCGTCCTCTCTCTACAGTGTAATTGTTTTCTTACTATCGCTGTCCCTTCCTCCTACACCGTCCTCTCCCTACAGTGTAATTGTTTTCTTACTATCGCTGTCTCTTCCTCCTACACCGTCCTCTCCCTACAGTGTAATTGTTTTCTTACTATCGCTGTCCCTTCCTCCTACACCGTCCTCTCCCTACAGTGTATTTGTTTTCTTCTTATTGCTGTCCCTTCCTCCTACACCGTCCTCTCCCTACAGCGTATTTGTTTTCTTACTATCGCTGTCCCTTCCTCCTACACGGTCCTCTCCCTACAGTGTAATTGTTTTCTTACTATCGCTGTCTCTTCCTCCTACACCGTCCTCTCCCTACAGTGTAATTGTTTTCTTACTATCGCTGTCCCTTCCTCCTACACCGTCCTCTCCTTACAGTGTAATTGTTTTCTTACTATCGCTGTCCCTTCCTCCTACACCGTCCTCTCCCTACAGTGTATTTGTTTTCTTACTATCGCTGTCTCTTCCTCCTACACCGTCCTCTCCCTAAAGTGTAATTGTTTTCTTACTATCGCTGTCCCTTCCTCCTACACCGTCCTCTCTCTACAGCGTATTTGTTTTCTTACTATCACTGTCCCTTCCTCCTACACCGTCCTCTCTCTACAGTGTAATTGTTTTCTTACTATCGCTGTCCCTTCCTCCTACACCGTCCTCTCCCTACAGTGTAATTGTTTTCTTACTATCGCTGTCTCTTCCTCCTACACCGTCCTCTCCCTACAGTGTAATTGTATTCTTACTATCGCTGTCCCTTCCTCCTACACCGTCCTCTCTCTACAGTGTATTTGTTTTCTTACTATCGCTGTCTCTTCCTCCTACACCGTCCTCTCTCTACAGTGTAATTGTTTTCTTACTATCGCTGTCTCTTCCTCCTACACCGTCCTCTCCCTACAGTGTAATTGTATTCTTACTATCGCTGTCCCTTCCTCCTACACCGTCCTCTCTCTACAGTGTAATTGTTTTCTTACTATCGCTGTCCCTTCCTCCTACACAGTCCTCTCCCTACAGTGTAATTGTTTTCTTACTATTGCTGTCCCTTCCTCCTACACCGTCCTCTCCCTACAGTGTATTTGTTTTCTTACTATCGCTGTCCCTTTCTCCTACACCATCCTCTCTCTACAGTGTAATTGTTTTCTTACTATCGCTGTCTCTTCCTCCTACACCGTCCTCTCTCTACAGTGTAATTGTTTTCTTACTATCGCTTTCCCTTCCTCCTACACCGTCCTCTCCCTACAGTGTATTTGTTTTCTTCTTATCGCTGTCCCTTCCTCCTACATCGTCCTCTCCCTACAGCGTATTTGTTTTCTTACTATCGCTGTCCCTTTCTCCTACACCATCCTCTCCCTACAGTGTAATTGTTTTCTTACTATCGCTGTCCCTTCCTCCTACACCGTCCTCTCTCTACGGTGTATTTGTTTTCTTACTATCGCTGTCTCTTCCTCCTACACCGTCCTCTCTCTACAGTGTAATTGTTTTCTTACTATCGCTGTCCCTTCCTCCTACACAGTCCTCTCCCTACTGTGTACTTGTTTTCTTACTATCGCTGTCCCTTCCTCCTACACCGTCCTCTGCCTACAGTGTAATTGTTTTCTTACTATCGCTGTCCCTTCCTCATACACCGTCCTCTCCCTACAGTGTATTTGTTTTCTAATTATCGCTGTCCCTTCCTCCTACACCGTCCTCTCCCTACAGTGTAATTGTTTTCTTACTATCGCTGTCCCTTCCTCCTACACCGTCCTCTCCCTACAGTGTAATTGTTTTCTTACTATCGCTGTTCTTTCCTCCTACACCGTCCTCTCCCTACAGTGTATTTGTTTTCTTACTATCGCTGTCCCTTCCTCCTACACCGTCCTCTCCCTACAGTGTAATTGTTTTCTTACTATCGCTGTCCCTTCCTCCTACACCGTCCTCTCCCTACAGTGTAATTGTTTTCTTACTATCGCTGTCCCTTCCTCCTACACCGTCCTCTCCCTACAGTGTAATTGTTTTCTTACTATCGCTGTCCCTTCCTCCTACACCGTCCTCTCCCTACAGTGTATTTGTTTTCTTACTATCGCTGTCCCTTCCTCCTACACCGTCCTCTCCCTACAGTGTAATTGTTTTCTTACTATCGCTGTTCTTTCCTCCTACACCGTCCTCTCCCTACAGTGTATTTGTTTTCTTACTATCGCTGTCCCTTCCTCCTACACCGTCCTCTCCCTACAGTGTATTTGTTTTCTTACTATCACTGTCCTTTCCTCCTACACTGTCCTCTCCTTACAGTGTAATTGTTTTCTTACTATCGCTGTCTCTTCCTCCTACACCGTCTTCTCCCTACAGTGTAATTGTTTTCTTACTATCGCTGTCCCTTCCTCCTACACCGTCCTCTCCTTACAGTGTAATTGTTTTCTTACTATCGCTGTCCCTTCCTCCTACACCGTCCTCTCCCTACAGTGTATTTGTTTTCTTACTATCGCTGTCTCTTCCTCCTACACCGTCCTCTCCCTACAGTGTAATTGTTTTCTTACTATCGCTGTCCCTTCCTCCTACACCGTCCTCTCTCTACAGCGTATTTGTTTTCTTACTATCACTGTCCCTTCCTCCTACACCGTCCTCTCTCTACAGTGTAATTGTTTTCTTACTATCGCTGTCCCTTCCTCCTACACCGTCCTCTCCCTACAGTGTAATTGTTTTCTTACTATCGCTGTCTCTTCCTCCTACACCGTCCTCTCCCTACAGTGTAATTGTATTCTTACTATCGCTGTCCCTTCCTCCTACACCGTCCTCTCTCTACAGTGTATTTGTTTTCTTACTATCGCTGTCTCTTTCTCCTACACCGTCCTCTCTCTACAGTGTAATTGTTTTCTTACTATCGCTGTCCCTTCCTCCTACACAGTCCTCTCCCTACAGTGTAATTGTTTTCTTACTATCGCTGTCCCTTCCTCCTACACAGTCCTCTCCCTACAGTGTATTTGTTTTCTTACTATCGCTGTCCTTCCTCCTACACCGTCCTCTCTCTACAGTGTAATTGTTTTCTTACTATCGCTGTCCCTTCCTCCTACACCGTCCTCTCCCTACAGTGTATTTGTTTTCTTACTATCGCTGTCCCTTCCTCCTACACCATCCTCTCTCTACAGTGTAATTGTTTTCTTACTATCGCTGTCTCTTCCTCCTACACCGTCCTCTCTCTACAGTGTAATTGTTTTCTTACTATCGCTGTCCCTTCCTCCTACATCGTCCTCTCCCTACAGTGTATTTGTTTTTCTTCTTATCGCTGTCCCTTCCTCCTACATCGTCCTCTCCCTACAGCGTATTTGTTTTCTTACTATCGCTGTCCTTTCCTCCTACACTGTCCTCTCCCTACAGTGTAATTGTTTTCTTACTATCGCTGTCTCCTCTTCCTACACCGTCCTCTCCCTACAGTGTAATTGTTTTCTTACTATCGCTGTCCCTTCCTCCTACACAGTCCTCTCCCTACTGTGTACTTGTTTTCTTACTATCGCTGTCCCTTCCTCCTACACCGTCCTCTGCCTACAGTGTATTTGTTTTCTTACTATCGCTGTCCCTTCCTCATACACCGTCCTCTCCCTACAGTGTATTTGTTTTCTTACTATCGCTGTCCCTTCCTCCTACACCGTCCTCTCTCTACAGTGTAATTGTTTTCTTACTATCGCTGTCCCTTCCTCCTACACCGTCTTCTCTCTACAGTGTATTTGTTTTCTTACTATCGCTGTCCCTTCCTCCTACACCGTCCTCTCCCTACAGTGTAATTGTTTTCTTACTATCGCTGTCCCTACCTCCTACACCGTCCTCTCTCTACAGTGTATTTGTTTTCTTACTATCGCTGTCCCTTCCTCCTACACCGTCCTCTCCCTACAGTGTAATTGTTTTCTTACTATCGCTGTCCCTTCCTCCTACACCGTCCTCTCCCTACAGTGTAATTGTTTTCTTACTATCGCTGTCCCTTCCTCATACACCGTCCTCTCCCTACAGTGTATTTGTTTTCTTACTATCGCTGTCCCTTCCTCCTACACCGTCCTCTCCCTACAGTGTAATTGTTTTCTTACTATCGCTGTTCTTTCCTCCTACACCGTCCTCTCCCTACAGTGTATTTGTTTTCTTACTATCGCTGTCCCTTCCTCCTACACCGTCCTCTCCCTACAGTGTATTTGTTTTCTTACTATCACTGTCCTTTCCTCCTACACTGTCCTCTCCTTACAGTGTAATTGTTTTCTTACTATCGCTGTCTCTTCCTCCTACACCGTCCTCTCCCTACAGTGTATTTGTTTTCTTACTATCACTGTCCTTTCCTCCTACACCGTCCTCTCCCTACAGTGTAATTGTTTTCTTACTATCACTGTCCTTTCCTCCTACACTGTCCTCTCCCTACAGTGTATTTGTTTTCTTACTATCGCTGTCCCTCCTACACCGTCTTCTCCCTACAAGTGTAATTGTTTTTCTTACTATCGCTGTCCCTTCCTCTTACACAGTCCTCTCCCTACAGTGTATTTGTTTTCTTACTATCGCTGTCCCTTCCTCCTACACCGTCCTCTCCCTACAGAGTAATTGTTTTCTTACTATCGCTGTCCCTTCCTCCTACACCGTCCTCTCCCTACAGTGTAATTATTTTCTTACTATCGCTGTGCCTTCCTCCTACACCGTCCTCTCTCTACAGTGTATTTGTTTTCTTACTATCGCTGTCTTTTCCTCCTACACCGTCCTCTCCCTACAGTGTATTTGTTTTCTTACTATCGCTGTCCCTTCCTCCTACACCGTCCTCTCTCTACAGTGTAATTGTTTTCTTACTATCGCTGTCCCTTCCTCCTACGCCGTCCTCTCCCTACAGTGTATTTGTTTTCTTACTATCGCTGTCCCTTCCTCCTACATCGTCCTCTCCCTACAGTGTATTTGTTTTCTTCTTATCGCTGTCCCTTCCTCCTACATCGTCCTCTCCCTACAGCGTATTTGTTTTCTACTATCGCTGTCCTTTCCTCCTACACTGTCCTCTCCCTACAGTGTAATTGTTTTCTTACTATCGCTGTCTCTTCTTCCTACACCGTCCTCTCCCTACAGTGTAATTGTTTTCTTACTATCGCTGTCCCTTCCTCCTACACAGTCCTCTCCCTACTGTGTACTTGTTTTCTTACTATCGCTGTCCCCTTCCTCCTACACCGTCCTCTCTCTACAGTGTAATTGTTTTCTTACTATCGCTGTCCCTTCCTCATACACCGTCCTCTCCCTACAGTGTATTTGTTTTCTTACTATCGCTGTCCCTTCCTCCTACACCGTCCTCTCCCTACAGTGTAATTGTTTTCTTACTATCGCTGTCCCTTCCTCCTACACCGTCCTCTCCCTACAGTGTAATTGTTTTCTTACTATCGCTGTTCTTTCCTCCTACACCGTCCTCTCCCTACAGTGTAATTGTTTTCTTACTATCGCTGTCCCTACCTCCTACACCGTCCTCTCTCTACAGTGTATTTGTTTTCTTACTATCGCTGTCCCTTCCTCCTACACCGTCCTCTCCCTACAGTGTAATTGTTTTCTTACTATCGCTGTCCCTTCCTCATACACCGTCCTCTCCCTACAGTGTATTTGTTTTCTTACTATCGCTGTCCCTTCCTCCTACACCGTCCTCTCCCTACAGTGTAATTGTTTTCTTACTATCGCTGTTCTTTCCTCCTACACCGTCCTCTCCTACAGTGTATTTGTTTTCTTACTATCGCTGTCCCTTCCTCCTACACCGTCCTCTCCCTACAGTGTATTTGTTTTCTTACTATCACTGTCCTTTTCTCCTACACTGTCCTCTCCTTACAGTGTAATTGTTTTTCTTACTATCGCTGTCTCTTCCTCCTACACCGTCCTCTCCCTACAGTGTATTTGTTTTCTTACTATCACTGTCCTTTCCTCCTACACCGTCCTCTCCCTACAGTGTAATTGTTTTCTTACTATCACTGTCCTTTCCTCCTACACTGTCCTCTCCCTACAGTGTATTTGTTTTCTTACTATCGCTGTCCCTTCCTCCTACACCGTCCTCTCCCTACAGAGTAATTGTTTTCTTACTATCGCTGTCCCTTCCTCCTACACCGTCCTCTCCCTACAGTGTAATTATTTTCTTACTATCGCTGTGCCTTCCTCCTACACCGTCCTCTCTCTACAGTGTATTTGTTTTCTTACTATCGCTGTCTTTTCTCCTACACCGTCCTCTCCCTACAGTGTATTTGTTTTCTTACTATCGCTGTCCCCTTCCTCCTACACCGTCCTCTCTCTACAGTGTAATTGTTTTCTTACTATCGCTGTCCCTTCCTCCTACGCCGTCCTCTCCCTACAGTGTATTTGTTTTCTTACTATCGCTGTCCCTTCCTCCTACACCGTCCTCTCTCTACAGTGTAATTGTTTTCTTACTATCGCTGTCCCTTCCTCCTACACCGTCCTCTCTTCACAGTGTAATTGTTTTCTTACTATCGCTGTCTCTTCCTCCTACACCGTCCTCTCTCTACAGTGTAATTGTTTTCTTACTATCGCTGTCCCTTCCTCCTTCACCGTCCTCTCTCTACAGTGTAATTGTTTTCTTACTATCGCTGTCTCTTCCTCCTACACCGTCCTCTCTCTACAGTGTAATTGTTTCCTTACTATCGCTGTCCCTTCCTCCTACACAGTCCTCTCTTTACAGTGTAATTGTTTTCTTACTATCGCTGTCCCTTCCTCCTACACCGTCCTCTCTCTACAGTGTAATTGTTTTCTTACTATCGCTGTCTCTTCCTCCTACACCGTCCTCTCTCTACAGTGTAATTGTTTTCTTACTATCGCTGTCCCTTCCTCCTACACCGTCCTCTCCCTACAATGTAATTGTTTTCTTACTATCGCTGTCCCTTCCTCCTACACCGTCCTCTCTCTACAATGTAATTGTTTTCTTACTATCGCTGTCCCTTCCTCCTACACCGTCCTCTACCTACAGTGTAATTGTTTTCTTTCTATCGCTGTCCCTTCCTCCTACACCATCCTCTCTCTACAATGTAATTGTTTTCTTACTATTGCTGTCCCTTCCTCCTACACCGTCCTCTACCTACAGTGTAATTGTTTTCTTACTATCGCTGTCCCTTCCTCCTACACCGTCCTCTCTCTACAGTGTAATTGTTTTCTTACTATCGCTGTCCCTTCCTCCTACACCGTCCTCTACCTACAGTGTAATTGTTTTCTTACTATCGCTGTCCCTTCCTCCTACACCGTCCTCTCTCTACAGTGTAATTGTTTTCTTACTATTGCTGTCCCTTCCTCCTACACCGTCCTCTCTCTACAGTGTAATTGTTTTCTTACTATCGCTGTCCCTTCCTCCTACACCGTCCTCTCTCTACAGTGTAATTGTTTTCTTACAATCACTGTCCTTTCGTCCTACACCGTCCTCTCTCTACAATGTAATTGTTTTCTTACTATCGCTGTCCCTTCCTCCTACACCGTCCTCTCCCTACAGTGTAATTGTTTTCTTACTATCGCTGTCCCTTCCTCCTACACCGTCCTCTCCCTACAGTGTAATTGTTTTCTTTCTATCGCTGTCCCTTCCTCCTACACCGTCCTCTCTCTACAGTGTATTTGTTTTCTTACTATCGCTGTCTCTTCCTCCTACACCGTCCTCTCTCTACAGTGTAATTGTTTTCTTACTATCGCTGTCCCTTCCTCCTACACCGTCTTCTCCCTACAATGTAATTGTTTTTTTACTATCGCTGTCTCTTCCTCCTACACCGTCCTCTCTCTACAGTGTAATTGTTTTCTTACAATCACTGTCCTTTCGTCCTACACCGTCCTCTCTCTACAGTGTAATTGTTTTCTTACTATCGCTGTCCCTTCCTCCTACACCGTCCTCTCTCTACAGTGTAATTGTTTTCTTAATATCGCTGTCTCTTCCTCCTACACCGTCCTCTCCCTACAGTGTAATTGTTTTCTTACTATCGCTGTCTTTTCCTCCTACACCGTCCTCTCTCTACAGTGTAATTGTTTTCTTACTATCGCTGTCCCTTCCTCCTACACCGTCCTCTCCCTACAGTGTAATTGTTTTCTTACTATCGCTGTCCCTTCCTCCTACACCGTCCTCTCCCTACAGTGTAACTGTTTTCTTACTATCGCTGTCCCTTCCTCCTACACCGTCCTCTCCCTACAGTGTAATTGTTTTCTTACTATCGCTGTCCCTTCCTCCTACACCGTCCTCTCCCTACAGTGTAATTGTTTTCTTACTATTGCTGTCCCTTCCTCCTACACCGTCCTCTCTCTACAGTATATTTGTTTTCTTACTATCGCTGTCCCTTCCTCCTACACCGTCCTCTGCCTACAGTGTATTTGTTTTCTTACTATCGCTGTCTCTTCCTCCTACACCGTCCTCTCTCTACAGAGTAATTGTTTTCTTACTATCGCTGTCCCTTCCTCCTACACCGTCCTCTCCCTACAGTGTAATTGTTTTCTTACTATCGCTGTCTATTCCTCCTACACCGTCTTCTCCCTACAGTGTATTTGTTTTCTTACTATCGCTGTCCCTTCCTCCTACACCATCCTCTCTCTACAGTGTAATTGTTTTCTTACTATCGCTGTCTCTTCCTCCTACACCGTCCTCTCTCTACAGTGTAATTGTTTTCTTACTATCGCTGTCCCTTCCTCCTACACCGTCCTCTCTCTACAGTGTAATTGTTTTCTTACTATCGCTGTCCCTTACTCCTACACCGTCCTATCCCTACAGTGTATTTGTTTTCTTCTTATCGCTGTCCCTTCCTCCTACACTGTCCTCTCTCTACAGCGTATTTGTTTTCTTACTATCGCTGTCCCTTCCTCCTACACCGTCCTCTCCCTACAGTGTATTTGTTTTCTTACTATCGCTGTCCTTTCCTCCTACACTGTCCTCTCCCTACAGTGTAATTGTTTTCTTACTATCGCTGTCCCTTCCTCCTACACCATCCTCTCCCTACAGTGTATTTGTTTTCTTACTATCGCTGTCTCTTCCTACTACACCGTCCTCTCCCTACAGTGTATTTGTTTTCTTACTATCGCTGTCCCTCCTACACCGTCCTCTCCCTACAGTGTAATTGTTTTCTTACTATCGCTGTCCCTTCCTCCTACACCGTCCTCTCCCTACAGTGCATTTGTTTTCTTACTATCGCTGTCCCTCCTACACCGTCCTCTCCCTACAGTGTATTTATTTTCTTACTATCGCTGTCTCTTCCTACTACACCGTCCTCTCCCTACAGTGTATTTGTTTTCTTACTATCGCTGTCCCTCCTACACCGTCCTCTCCCTACAGTGTAATTGTTTTCTTACTATCGCTGTCTCTCCCTCCTACACCGTCCTCTCTCTACAGTGTATTTGTTTTCTTACTATCGCTGTCCCTTCCTCCTACACCGTCCTCTCCCTACTGTGTATTTGTTTTCTTACTATCGCTGTCCCTTCCTCCTACACCGTCCTCTCCCTACAGTAATTGTTTTCTTACTATCGCTGTCCCTTCCTCCTACACCGTCCTCTCCCTACAGTGTATTTGTTTTCTTACTATCGCTGTCCCTTCCTCCTACACCGTCCTCTCCCTACAGTGTAATTGTTTTCTTACTATCGCCGTCCCTTCCTCCTACACCGTCCTCTCTCTACAGTGTAATTGTTTTCTTACTATCGCTGTCCCTTCCTCCTACACCGTCCTCTCTCTACAGTGTAATTGTTTTCTTACTATCGCTGTCCCTTCCTCCTACACCGTCCTCTCCCTACAGTGTATTTGTTTTCTTACTATCTCTCTCCCTTCCTCCTACACCGTCCTCTCCCTACAGTGTAATTGTTTTCTTACTATTGCTGTGTCTTCCTCCTACACCGTCCTCTCCCTACAGTGTAATTGTTTTCTTTCTATCGCTGTCCCTTCCTCCTACACCGTCCTCTCCCTACAGTGTAATTGTTTTCTTACTATCCCTGTCCCTTCCTCCTACACCGTCCTCTCCTTACAGTGTAATTGTTTTCTTACTATCGCTGTCCCTTCCTCCTACACCGTCCTCTCCCTACAGTGTAATTGTTTTCTTACTATCGCTGTTCTTTCCTCCTACACCGTCCTCTCCCTACAGTGTATTTGTTTTCTTACTATCGCTGTCCCTTCCTCCTACACCGTCCTCTCCCTACAGTGTATTTGTTTTCTTACTATCACTGTCCTTTCCTCCTACACTGTCCTCTCCTTACAGTGTAATTGTTTTCTTACTATCGCTGTCTCTTCCTCCTACACCGTCCTCTCCCTACAGTGTATTTGTTTTCTTACTATCACTGTCCTTTCCTCCTACACCGTCCTCTCCCTACAGTGTAATTGTTTTCTTACTATCACTGTCCTTTCCTCCTACACTGTCCTCTCCCTACAGTGTATTTGTTTTCTTACTATCGCTGTCCCTCCTACACCGTCTTCTCCCTACAGTGTAATTGTTTTCTTACTATCGCTGTCCCTTCCTCTTACACAGTCCTCTCCCTACAGTGTATTTGTTTTCTTACTATCGCTGTCCCTTCCTCCTACACCGTCCTCTCCCTACAGAGTAATTGTTTTCTTACTATCGCTGTCCCTTCCTCCTACACTGTCCTCTCCCTACAGTGTAATTATTTTCTTACTATCGCTGTGCCTTCCTCCTACACCGTCCTCTCTCTACAGTGTATTTGTTTTCTTACTATCGCTGTCTTTTCCTCCTACACCGTCCTCTCCCTACAGTGTATTTGTTTTCTTACTATCGCTGTCCCTTCCTCCTACACCGTCCTCTCTCTACAGTGTAATTGTTTTCTTACTATCGCTGTCCCTTCCTCCTACGCCGTCCTCTCCCTACAGTGTATTTGTTTTCTTACTATCGCTGTCCCTTCCTCCTACATCGTCCTCTCCCTACAGTGTATTTCTTTTCTTCTTATCGCTGTCCCTTCCTCCTACATCGTCCTCTCCCTACAGCGTATTTGTTTTCTTACTATCGCTGTCCTTTCCTCCTACACTGTCCTCTCCCTACAGTGTAATTGTTTTCTTACTATCACTGTCTCTTCTTCCTACACCGTCCTCTCCCTACAGTGTAATTGTTTTCTTACTATCGCTGTCCCTTCCTCCTACACAGTCCTCTCCCTACTGTGTACTTGTTTTCTTACTATCGCTGTCCCTTCCTCCTACACCGTCCTCTGCCTACAGTGTAATTGTTTTCTTACTATCGCTGTCCCTTCCTCATACACCGTCCTCTCCCTACAGTGTATTTGTTTTCTTACTATCGCTGTCCCTTCCTCCTACACCGTCCTCTCCCTACAGTGTAATTGTTTTCTTACTATCGCTGTCCCTTCCTCCTACACCGTCCTCTCCCTACAGTGTAATTGTTTTCTTACTATCGCTGTTCTTTCCTCCTACACCGTCCTCTCCCTACAGTGTAATTGTTTTCTTACTATCGCTGTCCCTACCTCCTACACCGTCCTCTCTCTACAGTGTATTTGTTTTCTTACTATCGCTGTCCCTTCCTCCTACACCGTCCTCTCCCTACAGTGTAATTGTTTTCTTACTATCGCTGTCCCTTCCTCATACACCGTCCTCTCCCTACAGTGTATTTGTTTTCTTACTATCGCTGTCCCTTCCTCCTACACCGTCCTCTCCCTACAGTGTAATTGTTTTCTTACTATCGCTGTTCTTTCCTCCTACACCGTCCTCTCCCTACAGTGTATTTGTTTTCTTACTATCGCTGTCCCTTCCTCCTACACCGTCCTCTCCCTACAGTGTATTTGTTTTCTTACTATCACTGTCCTTTCCTCCTACACTGTCCTCTCCTTACAGTGTAATTGTTTTCTTACTATCGCTGTCTCTTCCTCCTACACCGTCCTCTCCCTACAGTGTATTTGTTTTCTTACTATCACTGTCCTTTCCTCCTACACCGTCCTCTCCCTACAGTGTAATTGTTTTCTTACTATCACTGTCCTTTCCTCCTACACTGTCCTCTCCCTACAGTGTATTTGTTTTCTTACTATCGCTGTCCCTCCTACACCGTCTTCTCCCTACAGTGTAATTGTTTTCTTACTATCGCTGTCCCTTCCTCTTACACAGTCCTCTCCCTACAGTGTATTTGTTTTCTTACTATCGCTGTCCCTTCCTCCTACACCGTCCTCTCCCTACAGAGTAATTGTTTTCTTACTATCGCTGTCCCTTCCTCCTACACCGTCCTCTCCCTACAGTGTAATTATTTTCTTACTATCGCTGTGCCTTCCTCCTACACCGTCCTCTCTCTACAGTGTATTTGTTTTCTTACTATCGCTGTCTTTTCCTCCTACACCGTCCTCTCCCTACAGTGTATTTGTTTTCTTACTATCGCTGTCCCTTCCTCCTACACCGTCCTCTCTCTACAGTGTAATTGTTTTCTTACTATCGCTGTCCCTTCCTCCTACGCCGTCCTCTCCCTACAGTGTATTTGTTTTCTTACTATCGCTGTCCCTTCCTCCTACACCGTCCTCTCTCTACAGTGTAATTGTTTTCTTACTATCGCTGTCCCTTCCTCCTACACCGTCCTCTCTTCACAGTGTAATTGTTTTCTTACTATCGCTGTCTCTTCCTCCTACACCGTCCTCTCTCTACAGTGTAATTGTTTTCTTACTATCGCTGTCCCTTCCTCCTACACCGTCCTCTCTCTACAGTGTAATTGTTTTCTTACTATCGCTGTCTCTTCCTCCTACACCGTCCTCTCTCTACAGTGTAATTGTTTCCTTACTATCGCTGTCCCTTCCTCCTACACAGTCCTCTCTTTACAGTGTAATTGTTTTCTTACTATCGCTGTCCCTTCCTCCTACACCGTCCTCTCTCTACAGTGTAATTGTTTTCTTACTATCGCTGTCTCTTCCTCCTACACCGTCCTCTCTCTACAGTGTAATTGTTTTCTTACTATCGCTGTCCCTTCCTCCTACACCGTCCTCTCTCTACAATGTAATTGTTTTCTTACTATCGCTGTCCCTTCCTCCTACACCGTCCTCTCTCTACAATGTAATTGTTTTCTTTCTATCGCTGTCCCTTCCTCCTACACCGTCCTCTCTCTACAATGTAATTGTTTTCTTACTATCGCTGTCCCTTCCTCCTACACCGTCCTCTCTCTACAGTGTAATTGTTTTCTTACTATCGCTGTCCCTTCCTCCTACACCGTCCTCTCTCTACAGTGTAATTGTTTTCTTACTATCGCTGTCCCTTCCTCCTACACCGTCCTCTCTCTACAGTGTAATTGTTTTCTTACAATCACTGTCCTTTCGTCCTACACCGTCCTCTCTCTACAATGTAATTGTTTTCTTACTATCGCTGTCCCTTCCTCCTACACCGTCCTCTCCCTACAGTGTAATTGTTTTCTTACTATCGCTGTCCCTTCCTCCTACACCGTCCTCTCCCTACAGTGTAATTGTTTTCTTTCTATCGCTGTCCCTTCCTCCTACACCGTCCTCTCTCTACAGTGTATTTGTTTTCTTACTATCGCTGTCTCTTCCTCCTACACCGTCCTCTCTCTACAGTGTAATTGTTTTCTTACTATCGCTGTCCCTTCCTCCTACACCGTCTTCTCCCTACAATGTAATTGTTTTTTTACTATCGCTGTCTCTTCCTCCTACACCGTCCTCTCTCTACAGTGTAATTGTTTTCTTACAATCACTGTCCTTTCGTCCTACACCGTCCTCTCTCTACAGTGTAATTGTTTTCTTACTATCGCTGTCCCTTCCTCCTACACCGTCCTCTCTCTACAGTGTAATTGTTTTCTTAATATCGCTGTCTCTTCCTCCTACACCGTCCTCTCCCTACAGTGTAATTGTTTTCTTACTATCGCTGTCTTTTCCTCCTACACCGTCCTCTCTCTACAGTGTAATTGTTTTCTTACTATCGCTGTCCCTTCCTCCTACACCGTCCTCTCCCTACAGTGTAATTGTTTTCTTACTATCGCTGTCCCTTCCTCCTACACCGTCCTCTCCCTACAGTGTAATTGTTTTCTTACTATCGCTGTCCCTTCCTCCTACACCGTCCTCTCCCTACAGTGTAACTGTTTTCTTACTATCGCTGTCCCTTCCTCCTACACCGTCCTCTCCCTACAGTGTAATTGTTTTCTTACTATCGCTGTCCCTTCCTCCTACACCGTCCTCTCCCTACAGTGTAATTGTTTTCTTACTATTGCTGTTCCTTCCTCCTACACCGTCCTCTCTCTACAGTATATTTGTTTTCTTACTATCGCTGTCCCTTCCTCCTACACCGTCCTCTGCCTACAGTGTATTTGTTTTCTTACTATCGCTGTCTCTTCCTCCTACACCGTCCTCTCTCTACAGAGTAATTGTTTTCTTACTATCGCTGTCCCTTCCTCCTACACCGTCCTCTCCCTACAGTGTAATTGTTTTCTTACTATCGCTGTCTATTCCTCCTACACCGTCTTCTCTCTACAGTGTAATTGTTTTCTTACTATCGCTGTCCCTTACTCCTACACCGTCCTATCCCTACAGTGTATTTGTTTTCTTCTTATCGCTGTCTCTTCCTCCTACACTGTCCTCTCTCTACAGCGTATTTGTTTTCTTACTATCGCTGTCCCTTCCTCCTACACCGTCCTCTCCCTACAGTGTATTTGTTTTCTTACTATCGCTGTCCTTTCCTCCTACACTGTCCTCTCCCTACAGTGTAATTGTTTTCTTACTATCGCTGTCCCTTCCTCCTACACCATCCTCTCCCTACAGTGTATTTGTTTTCTTACTATCGCTGTCTCTTCCTACTACACCGTCCTCTCCCTACAGTGTATTTGTTTTCTTACTATCGCTGTCCCTCCTACACCGTCCTCTCCCTACAGTGTAATTGTTTTCTTACTATCGCTGTCCCTTCCTCCTACACCGTCCTCTCCCTACAGTGTATTTGTTTTCTTACTATCGCTGTCCCTCCTACACCGTCCTCTCCCTACAGTGTATTTATTTTCTTACTATCGCTGTCTCTTCCTACTACACCGTCCTCTCCCTACAGTGTATTTGTTTTCTTACTATCGCTGTCCCTTCCTCCTACACCGTCCTCTCCCTACAGTGTAATTGTTTTCTTACTATCGCTGTCCCTTCCTCCTACACCGTCCTCTCCCTACAGTGTAATTGTTTTCTTACTATCGCTGTCCCTTCCTCCTACACCGTCCTCTCCCTACAGTGTAACTGTTTTCTTACTATCGCTGTCCCTTCCTCCTACACCGTCCTCTCCCTACAGTGTAATTGTTTTCTTACTATCGCTGTCCCTTCCTCCTACACCGTCCTCTCCCTACAGTGTAATTGTTTTCTTACTATTGCTGTCCCTTCCTCCTACACCGTCCTCTCTCTACAGTATATTTGTTTTCTTACTATCGCTGTCCCTTCCTCCTACACCGTCCTCTGCCTACAGTGTATTTGTTTTCTTACTATCGCTGTCTCTTCCTCCTACACCGTCCTCTCTCTACAGAGTAATTGTTTTCTTACTATCGCTGTCCCTTCCTCCTACACCGTCCTCTCCCTACAGTGTAATTGTTTTCTTACTATCGCTGTCTATTCCTCCTACACCGTCTTCTCCCTACAGTGTATTTGTTTTCTTACTATCGCTGTCCCTTCCTCCTACACCATCCTCTCTCTACAGTGTAATTGTTTTCTTACTATCGCTGTGTCTTCCTCCCACACCGTCCTCTCTCTACAGTGTAATTGTTTTCTTACTATCGCTGTCCCTTACTCCTACACCGTCCTATCCCTACAGTGTATTTGTTTTCTTCTTATCGCTGTCTCTTCCTCCTACACTGTCCTCTCTCTACAGCGTATTTGTTTTCTTACTATCGCTGTCCCTTCCTCCTACACCGTCCTCTCCCTACAGTGTATTTGTTTTCTTACTATCGCTGTCCTTTCCTCCTACACTGTCCTCTCCCTACAGTGTAATTGTTTTCTTACTATCGCTGTCCCTTCCTCCTACACCATCCTCTCCCTACAGTGTATTTGTTTTCTTACTATCGCTGTCTCTTCCTACTACACCGTCCTCTCCCTACAGTGTATTTGTTTTCTTACTATCGCTGTCCCTCCTACACCGTCCTCTCCCTACAGTGTATTTATTTTCTTACTATCGCTGTCTCTTCCTACTACACCGTCCTCTCCCTACAGTGTATTTGTTTTCTTACTATCGCTGTCCCTCCTACACCGTCCTCTCCCTACAGTGTAATTGTTTTCTTACTATCGCTGTCTCTCCCTCCTACACCGTCCTCTCTCTACAGTGTATTTGTTTTCTTACTATCGCTGTCCCTTCCTCCTACACCGTCCTCTCCCTACTGTGTATTTGTTTTCTTACTATCGCTGTCCCTTCCTCCTACACCGTCCTCTCCCTACAGTAATTGTTTTCTTACTATCGCTGTCCCTTCCTCCTACACCGTCCTCTCCCTACAGTGTATTTGTTTTCTTACTATCGCTGTCCCTTCCTCCTACACCGTCCTCTCCCTACAGTGTAATTGTTTTCTTACTATCGCCGTCCCTTCCTCCTACACCGTCCTCTCTCTACAGTGTAATTGTTTTCTTACTATCGCTGTCCCTTCCTCCTACACCGTCCTCTCTCTACAGTGTAATTGTTTTCTTACTATCGCTGTCCCTTCCTCCTACACCGTCCTCTCCCTACAGTGTATTTGTTTTCTTACTATCTCTCTCCCTTCCTCCTACACCGTCCTCTCCCTACAGTGTAATTGTTTTCTTACTATTGCTGTGTCTTCCTCCTACACCGTCCTCTCCCTACAGTGTAATTGTTTTCTTTCTATCGCTGTCCCTTCCTCCTACACCGTCCTCTCCCTACAGTGTAATTGTTTTCTTACTATCCCTGTCCCTTCCTCCTACACCGTCCTCTCCTTACAGTGTAATTGTTTTCTTACTATCGCTGTCTCTTCCTCCTACACCGTCCTCTCCTTACAGTGTAATTGTTTTCTTACTATCGCTGTCTCTTCCTCCTACACCGTCCTCTCCTTACAGTGTAATTGTTTTCTTACTATCCCTGTCCCTTCCTCCTACACCGTCCTCTCCTTACAGTGTAATTGTTTTCTTACTATCGCTGTCTCTTCCTCCTACACCGTCCTCTCTCTACAATGTAATTGTTTTCTTTCTATCGCTGTCCCTTCCTCCTACACCGTCCTCTCTCTACAATGTAATTGTTTTCTTACTATCGCTGTCCCTTCCTCCTACACCGTCCTCTCCTTACAGTGTATTTGTTTTCTTAACTATCACTGTCCCTTCCTCCTACATCGTCCTCTCTCTACAATGTAATTGTTTTCTTACTATCGCTGTCCCTTCCTCCTACACCGTCCTCTCTCTGCAATGTAATTGTTTTCTTACTATTGCTGTCTCTTCCTCCTACACCGTCCTCTCCCTACAGAGTAATTGTTTTCTTACTATCGCTGTCCCTTCCTCCTTCACCGTCATCTCCCTACAGTGTAATTATTTTCTTACTATCGCTGTGCCTTCCTCCTACACTGTCCTCTCCCTACAGTGTAATTGTTTTCTTACTATTGCTGCCCCTTCCTCCTACACCGTCCTCTCTCTACAGTGTAATTGTTTTCTTACTATCGCTGTCCCTTCCTCCTACATCGTCCTCTCCCTACAGTGTAATTGTTTTCTTACTATCGCTGTCCCTTCCTCCTACACCGTCCTCTCCCTACAGTGTACTTGTTTTCTTACTATCGCTGTCCCTTCCTCCTACACCGTCCTCTCCCTACAGTGTATTTGTTTTCTTACTATCGCTGTCTCTTCCTCCTACACCGTCCTCTCCCTACAGTGTATTTGTTTCTTACTATCGCTGTCCCTTCCTCCTACACTGTCCTCTCTCTACAGTATACTTGATTTCTTACTATCGCTGTCCCTTCCTCCTACACTGTCCTCTCTCTACAGTGTAATTGTTTTCTTACTATCGCTGTCCCTTCCTCCTACACCGTCCTCTCCCTACAGTGTAATTGTTTTCTTACTATCGCTGTCTCTTCCTCCTACACCGTCCTCTCCCTACAGTGTATTTGTTTTCTTACTATCGCTGTCCCTTCCTCCTACACCGTCCTCTTTCTACAGTGTAATTGTTTTCTTACTATCACTGTCTCTTCCTCCTACACCGTCCTCTCCCTACAGTGTAATTGTTTTCTTACTATCGCTGTCCCTTCCTCCTACACCGTCCTCTCTTTACAGTGTAATTGTTTTCTTACTATCGCTGTCCCTTCCTCCTACACCGTCCTCTCCCTACAGTGTATTTGTTTTCTTACTATCGCTGTCTCTTCCTCCTACACCGTCCTCTCCCTACAGTGTATTTGTTTTCTTACTATCGCTGTCCCTTCCTCCTACACCGTCATCTCCCTACAGTGTAATTATTTTCTTACTATCGCTGTGCCTTCCTCCTACACCGTCCTCTCTCTACAGTGTATTTGTTTTCTTACTATCGCTGTCCTTTCCTCCTACACTGTCCTCTCCCTACAGTGTAATTGTTTTCTTACTATCGCTGTCCCTTCCTCCTACACCGTCCTCTCCCTACAGTGTAATTGTTTTCTTACTATTGCTGTCCCTTCCTCCTACACCGTCCTCTCCCTACAGTGTACTTGTTTTCTTACTATCGCTGTCCCTTCCTCCTACACCGTCCTCTCCCTACAGTGTATTTGTTTTCTTACTATCGCTGTCTCTTCCTCCTACACCGTCTTCTCCCTACAGTGTATTTGTTTCTTACTATCGCTGTCCCTTCCTCCTACACTGTCCTCTCTCTACAGTATACTTGTTTTCTTACTATCGCTGTCCCTTCCTCCTACACTGTCCTCTCTCTACAGTGTAATTGTTTTCTTACTATCGCTGTCCCTTCCTCCTACACCGTCCTCTCCCTACAGTGTAATTGTTTTCTTACTATCGCTGTCTCTTCCTCCTACACCGTCCTCTCCCTACAGTGTATTTGTTTTCTTACTATCGCTGTCCCTTCCTCCTACACCGTTCTCTCCCCACAGTGTAATTGTTTTCTTACTATCGCTGTCTCTTCCTCCTACACCGTCCTCTCCCTACAGTGTAATTGTTTTCTTACTATCGCTGTCCCTTCCTCCTACACCGTCCTCTCTTTAGAGTGTAATTGTTTTCTTACTATCGCTGTCTTTTCCTCCTACACCGTCCTCTCTCTACAGTGTAATTGTTTTCTTACTATCGCTGTCCCTTCCTCCTACACTGTCCTCTCTCTACAGTATACTTGTTTTCTTACTATCGCTGTCCCTTCCTCCTACACCGTCCTCTCCCTACAGTGTAATTGTTTTCTTACTATCGCTGTCCCTTCCTCCTACACCGTCCTCTCCCTACAGTGTAATTGTTTTCTTACTATCGCTGTCCCTTCCTCCTACACCGTCCTCTCCCTACAGTGTAATTGTTTTCTTACTATCGCTGTCCCTTCCTCCTACACCGTCCTCTCTCTACAGTGTAATTGTTTTTTTACTATCGCTGTCCCTTCCTCCTACATCGTCCTCTCCCTACAGTGTATTTGTTTTCTTACTATCGCTGTCCCTTCCTCCTACACCGTCCTCTCTCTACAATGTAATTGTTTTCTTACTATCGCTGTCTCTTCCTCCTACACCGTCCTCTCCCTACAGTGTATATGTTTTCTTACTATCGCTGTCCCTTCCTCCTACACCGTCCTCTCCCTACAGTGTAATTGTTTTCTTACTATCGCTGTCCCTTCCTCCTACACAGTCCTCTCCCTACACTGTATTTGTTTTCTTACTATTGCTGTCCCTTCCTCCTACACCGTCCTCTCCCTACAGTGTAATTGTTTTCTTACTATCGCTGGCCCTTCCTCCTACACCGTCCTCTCTCTACAGTGTAATTGTTTTCTTACTATCGCTGGCCCTTCCTCCTACACCGTCCTCTCCCTACAGTGTAATTGTTTTCTTACTATCGCTGTCTCTTCCACCTACACCGTCCTCTCCCTACAGTGCAATTGTTTTCTTACTATCGCTGTCCCTTCCTCCTACACCGTCCTCTCCCTACAGTGTATTTGTTTTCTTCTTATCGCTGTCCCTTCCTCCTACACCGTCCTCTCCCTACAGCGTATTTGTTTTCTTACTATCGCTGTCCTTTCCTCCTACACTGTCCTCTCTCTACAGTGTATTTGTTTTCTTACTATCGCTGTCTCTTCCTCCTACACCGTCCTCTCCCTACAGTGTAATTGTTTTCTTACTATCGCTGTCTCTTCCTCCTACACCGTCCTCTCTCTACAGTGTAATTGTTTTCTTACTATCGCTGTCACTTCCTCCTACACCGTCCTCTCCCTACAGTGTAACTGTTTTCTTACTATCGCTGTCCCTTCCTCCTACAACGTCCTCTCCCTACAGTGTATTTGTTTTCTTACTATCGCTGTCCCTTCCTCCTACACCGTCCTCTCTCTACAGCGTATTTGTTTTCTTACTATCGCTGTCTCTTCCTCCTACACCGTCCTCTCCCTACAGTGTAATTGTTTTCTTACTATCGCTGTCTCTTCCTCCTACACCGTCCTCTCCCTACAGTGTAATTGTTTTCTTACTATCGCTGTCCCTTCCTCCTACACCGTCCTCTCTCTACAGTGTATTTGTTTTCTTACTATCGCTGTCCCTTCCTCCTACACCGTCCTCTCCCTACAGTGTAATTGTTTTCTTACTATCGCTGTCCCTTCCTCCTACACCGTCCTCTCTCTACAGTGTATTTGTTTTCTTACTATTGCTGTCTCTTCCTCCTACACCGTCCTCTCTCTACAGTGTAATTGTTTTCTTACTATCGCTGTCCCTTCCTCCTACACCGTCCTCTCCCTACAGTGTATTTGTTTTCTTACTATCGCTGTCCCTTCCTGCTACACCGTCCTCTCCCTACAGTGTATTTGTTTTCTTACTATCGCTGTCCCTTCCTCCTACACCGTCCTCTCTCTACAGCATATTTGTTTTCTTACTATCGCTGTCTCTTCCTCCTACACCGTCCTCTCCCTACAGTGTAATTGTTTTCTTACTATCGCTGTCTCTTCCTTCTACACCGTCCTCTCCCTACAGTGTAATTGTTTTCTTACTATCGCTGTCCCTTCCTCCTACACCGTCCTCTCTCTACAGTGTATTTGTTTTCTTACTATCGCTGTCCCTTCCTCCTACACCGTCCTCTCCCTACAGTGTAATTGTTTTCTTACTATCGCTGTCCCTTCCTCCTACACCGTCCTCTCTCTACAGTGTATTTGTTTTCTTACTATTGCTGTCTCTTCCTCCTACACCGTCCTCTCTCTACAGTGTAATTGTTTTCTTACTATCGCTGTCTCTTCCTCCTACACCGTCCTCTCTCTACAGTGTAATTGTTTTCTTACTATCGCTGTCCCTTCCTCCTACACCGTTCTCTCCCTACAGTGTAATTGTTTTCTTACTATCGCTGTTCTTTCCTCCTACACCGTCCTCTCCTTACAGTGTATTTGTTTTCTTACTATCACTGTCCTTTCCTCCTACACCGTCCTCTCCCTACAGTGTAATTGTTTTCTTACTATCGCTGTCTCTTCCTCCTACACCGTCCTCTCTCTACAGTGTAATTGTTTTCTTACTATCGCTGTCCCTTCCTCCTACACCGTCCTCTCTCTACAGTGTATTTGTTTTCTTACTATCGCTGTCCCATCCTCCTACACCGTCTTCTCCCTACAGCGTAATTGTTTTCTTACTATCGCTGTCCCTTCCTCTTACACAGTCCTCTCCCTACAGTTTATTTGTTTTCTTACTATCGCTGTCCCTTCCTCCTACACCGTCCTCTCCCTACAGTGTAATTATTTTCTTACTATCGCTGTGCCTTCCTCCTACACCGTCCTCTCTCTACAGTGTATTTGTTTTCTTACTATCGCTGTCCTTTCCTCCTACACCGTCCTCTCTCTACAGTGTATTTGTTTTCTTACTATCGCTGTCCTTTCCTCCTACACTGTCCTCTCTCTACAGTGTATTTGTTTTCTTACTATCGCTGTCCTTTCCTCCTACACCGTCCTCTCCCTACAGTGTAATTGTTTTCTTACTATCGCTGTCCCTTCCTCCTACACCGTCCTCTCTCTACAGTGTAATTGTTTTCTTACTATCGCTGTCCCTTCCTCCTACACCGTCCTCACCCTACAGTGTAATTGTTTTCTTACTATCGCTGTCCCTTCCTCCTACACCGTCTTCTACCTACAGTGTAATTGTTTTCTTTCTATCGCTGTCCCTTCCTCCTACACCGTCCTCTCTCTACAGTGTATTTGTTTTCTTACTATCGCTGTCCTTTCCTCCTACACCGTCCTCTCTCTACAGTGTATTTGTTTTCTTACTATCGCTGTCCTTTCCTCCTACACCGTCCTCTCCCTACAGTGTAATTGTTTTCTTACTATCGCTGTCCCTTCCTCCTACACCATCCTCTCCCTACAGTGTAACTGTTTTCTTACTATCGCTGTCCCTTCCTCCTACACCGTCCTCTCTCTACAGCGTATTTGTTTTCTTACTATCACTGTCCCTTCCTCCTACACCGTCCTCTCCCTACAGTGTAATTGTTTTCTTACTATCGCTGTCTCTTCCTCCTACACCGTCCTCTCTCTACAGTGTAATTGTTTTCTTACTATCGCTGTCCATTCCTCCTACACCGTCCTGTCTTTACAGTGTAATTGTTTTCTTACTATCGCTGTCTCTTCCTCCTACACCGTCCTCTCTCTACAGTGTAATTGTTTTCTTACTATCTGTCACGGCCGGGAGGACTGGTGGGCCCAGGAGGTGGATCCACTGGACCGAGTACGCCACCAGGTGGCAGAGTACACGGCAGCCGGAGCACTGACGTGGCCGGGATGGTTATAACCGGGTCAGCAGGATCACGGAGTTCTATGGGATAATGCAGGAAACAGGCACAGGTACCCGGTAGCAACAGACAAACAGTCACAGGAGAGAGCACAAGGGGACCTGGGCATCTAGCTCTAAAGACAAGCTAAAGGACACGTTGATCAGGCAACGCCCCTATGGAAAGGCAAGTCTTATATACCCAGCACAGCCTCATGTCATTTCCTGCTGCAGGTGTGCTGGGCCTATAAGACCAGGAGAGTGGGCGCGGCCCGGTCCTATACAGAATCCTGAGGCCAATACTCAAAGTCAGACTCCTGAGACCAGGAGCATGACTCAGGGGAGCAGGAGCGGGAGCGGCAGCCATGACTGGTGGACACATGGATTGGATCAGTGGGTAAGGAGTGGTGCTGGGACACGGGGAGCGTGACAGTACCCCCCCCTCTAAGCCCCCCCCTCCGAGCACAGAACCCCAGGGGCACCCCGGATCGAGACACCGGATCGGGACCCAACGCAAAGGCGGGGAAGGACCGCTGACCCCGTACCGCCTTCTTAGCTGCACGGCGCTTAGCCGATCTCCCAGCAGTGGCAACGGGGGCAACGGGAAGAGGAGGACCGTCAGAAACAGGACTGGCAGCGTGGACAACCGGCCCGGGCGTCTCGGACCGGACACAGGACAGGGACTCATCCCCGGCAGCCGTTGGCATCAGAGTCTCAATCGTCAAGGACGGTGGAACGACGCTGGAGAGCGTCGTCACTTCCGGTTCTGGTGGCACCACAGGCACAAGTGCCAGGAGCTGTGGTACACCGCAGGACTGCGTCATATTCCCCTGTTCATGTGCCATGATAGGGTCAGGTGCCAGGGGCTGTGGTACAACGCTGGATTGCGTCAGATTCTCCTCTTCTTGTGCCATGATAGGGTCAGGTGACAGGGACCGAGGAACAGGCTGTAGGCAGGTATCATGGCACGAGGGACTCCAGCGAGAGATTGCCCCAGAGCGCCAACTGATGTCAGGGTCATGTAGTCGCAGCCAGGGCAGACCCAGCAGGAGCGCAGGAGTCATTCTCGGGATGACGTAGAACGCAATAGTCTCAGTGTGCTGGGTACCAATACAAAGTCTCACGGGTTCGGTGGTGTACCGGACAGGTTCGTATAATTGTTTTCCGTCCACGGAGGCGAACCAGAGGGGTTTTGCAAGCGGGATGACCGGTATCCGATAACGATCCACGGTAGCTTGTCGGATGAAATTAGCCGCTGCTCCCGAATCAATGTGAGCCTCCGCCGTGAACTGGGTCTTCTCGGTCGTGACCTGGACAGTCTGTGTAACCGGGACTGAAGGAATTCCGGTACCAAGGGTGGCGGTTCCCACCATCCCTTGGACTTGGGGTCTACCTGGTCTCTCCGGGCAAGAGCGGAGCAGATGAGAACCGCTTCCGCAGTAGAAACACAGGCCCCGGGCGAGTCGCTCTGCGCGGCGTTGCTCGGCTTGGCTCAGCCGGTCTATTTGCATGGGTTCCGGGAACATGTCACAGGAGGGCAGGGGCAAAGGGGCGGTAGGCCTCTGCGGGGACAAGGCGTGACGGGGTGGTAGCTTCTCCCGGAATACCTCTTTGGTTCGCTCCTGGAAACGGAGGTCAATCCGGGTGGCTAAAGATATTAAGGCGTCCAAGGTGCGTGGAACGTCACGGCCAGCAAGCTCGTCTTTGACGCGGCCAGAGAGTCCTTCCCAAAAGGCCGCCGTCAAGGCCTCATTGTTCCAGCCCAGCTCAGAGGCGAGCGTGCGGAACTGGATGGCGTATTGGCCGACGGTCAGGGTCCCTTGGCGTAGCCGGAGGAGCGAAGAAGTCACTGTGGTGGTACGTCCGGGTTCATCGAATGTACTTCGGAAAGCGTGCAAGAAGTCCCGGATGTTAGTGGTCATTGGATCCTCATTCTCCCACAGGGGGTTAATCCAGGCTAGAGCTTCGCCTTCCAAGTGTGACATCAGGAATGCCACTTTAGCCTGGTCTGAGACAAACAAATGAGGAAGTAACCTGAAATGCAGGGAGCACTGGTTCAAAAACCCCCGGCAGTTCTTGGGGTCCCCAGCATAGCGAGGCGGAGCAGCGAGGCGAAGTTGCGAGGTTGCGGAGACAGCAGGTTCAGATCCGGACACCGTTTGCTGCGTGGACCGAGACGAGGCGGCAGTCTGTAATGTGTACAACCGGTGGTCCACAGACGTCAGGAACTTTAGTATGCGGTGTAAGGTGTCACGCTGTTGCACCAGTTCCTGGCGTAGTTCGGCCAGCTCAGATGTCTGTGCTCCAGCGGGATCCATGGCCTGATCAATCTGTCACGGCCGGGAGGACTGGTGGGCCCAGGAGGTGGATCCACTGGACCGAGTACGCCACCAGGTGGCAGAGTACACGGCAGCCGGAGCACTGACGTGGCCGGGATGGTTATAACCGGGTCAGCAGGATCACGGAGTTCTATGGGATAATGCAGGAAACAGGCACAGGTACCCGGTAGCAACAGACAAACAGTCACAGGAGAGAGCACAAGGGGACCTGGGCATCTAGCTCTAAAGACAAGCTAAAGGACACGTTGATCAGGCAACGCCCCTATGGAAAGGCAAGTCTTATATACCCAGCACAGCCTCATGTCATTTCCTGCTGCAGGTGTGCTGGGCCTATAAGACCAGGAGAGTGGGCGCGGCCCGGTCCTATACAGAATCCTGAGGCCAATACTCAAAGTCAGACTCCTGAGACCAGGAGCAGGACTCAGGGGAGCAGGAGCGGGAGCGGCAGCCATGACTGGTGGACACATGGATTGGATCAGTGGGTAAGGAGTGGTGCTGGGACACGGGGAGCGTGACAGTATCGCTGTCCTTTCCTCCTACACCGTCCTCTCTCTACAGTGTAATTGTTTTCTTACTATCGCTGTCTCTTCCTCCTACACCGTCCTCTCTCTACAGTGTAATTGTTTTCTTACTATCGCTGTCTCTTCCTCCTACACCGTCCTCTCCCTACAGTGTACTTGTTTTGTTACTATCGCTGTCCCTTCCTCCTACACCGTCCTCTCTCTACAGTGTAATTGTTTTCTTACTATCGCTGTCCCTTCCTCCTACACCGTCCTATCCCTACAGTGTAATTGTTTTCTTACTATCGCTGTCCCTTCCTCCTACACCGTCCTCTCCCTACAGTGTATTTGTTTTCTTACTATCGCTGTCCCTTCCTCCTACACCGTCCTCTCTCTACAATGTATTTGTTTTCTTACTATCGCTGTCCCTTCCTCCTACATCGTCCTCTCTCTACAGTGTAATTGTTTTCTTACTATCGCTGTCCCATCCTCCTACACCGTCCTCTCCCTACAGTGTATTTGTTTTCTTACTATCGCTGTCCCTTCCTCCTACACCGTCCTCTACCTACAGTGTAATTGTTTTCTTTCTATCGCAGTCTCTTCCTCCTACACCGTCCTCTCTCTACAGTGTAATTGTTTTCTTTCTATCGCTGTCTCTTCCTCCTACATCGTCCTCTCTCTACAATGTAATTGTTTTCTTACTATCGCTGCCCCTTCCTCCTACACCGTCCTCTCTCTGCAATGTAATTGTTTTCTTACTATCGCTGTCCCTTCCTCCTACACCGTCCTCTACCTACAGTGTAATTCTTTTCTTTCTATCGCTGTCTCTTCCTCCTACACCGTCCTCTCCCTACAGTGTAATTGTTTTCTTACTATCGCTGTACCTTCCTCCTACACCGTCCTCTACCTACAGTGTAATTGTTTTCTTTCTATCGCAGTCTCTTCCTCCTACACCGTCCTCTCTCTACAGTGTAATTGTTTTCTTTCTATCGCTGTCTCTTCCTCCTACATCGTCCTCTCTCTACAATGTAATTGTTTTCTTACTATCGCTGTCCCTTCCTCCTACACCGTCCTCTCTCTGCAATGTAATTGTTTTCTTACTATCGCTGTCCCTTCCTCCTACACCGTCCTCTACCTACAGTGTAATTGTTTTCTTACTATCGCTGTCTCTTCCTCCTACACCGTCCTCTCTCTACAGTGTAATTGTTTTCTTACTATCGCTGTCCCTTCCTTTTACACCATCCTCTCTCTACAGTGTAATTGTTTTCTTACTATTGCTGCCCCTTCCTCCTACACCGTCCTCTCTCTACAGTGTAATTGTTTTCTTACTATCGCTGTCCCTTCCTCCTACACCGTCCTCTCCCTACAGTGTAATTGTTTTCTTACTTTCGCTGTCTCTTCCTCCTACACCGTCCTCTACCTACAGTGTAATTGTTTTCTTACTATCGCTGTCCCTTCCTCCTACACCGTCCTCTCCCTACAGTATAATTGTTTTCTTACTATCGCTGTCCCTTCCTCCTACACCGTCCTCTCCCTACAGTGTAATTGTTTTCTTACTATCGCTGTCTCTTCCTCCTACACCGTCCTCTCCCTACAGTGTAATTGTTTTCTTACTATCGCTGTCTCTTCCTCCTACACCGTCCTCTCCCTACAGTGTAATTGTTTTCTTACTATCGCTGTCACTTCCTCCTACACCGTCCTCTCCCTACAGTGTAACTGTTTTCTTACTATCGCTGTCCCTTCCTCCTACAACGTCCTCTCCCTACAGTGTATTTGTTTTCTTACTATCGCTGTCCCTTCCTCCTACACCGTCCTCTCTCTACAGCGTATTTGTTTTCTTACTATCGCTGTCTCTTCCTCCTACACCGTCCTCTCCCTACAGTGTAATTGTTTTCTTACTATCGCTGTCCCTTCCTCCTACACCGTCCTCTCCCTACAGTGTAATTGTTTTCTTACTATCGCTGTCCCTTCCTCCTACACCGTCCTCTCTCTACAGTGTATTTGTTTTCTTACTATCGCTGTCCCTTCCTCCTACACCGTCCTCTCCCTACAGTGTAATTGTTTTCTTACTATCGCTGTCCCTTCCTCCTACACCGTCCTCTCTCTACAGTGTATTTGTTTTCTTACTATTGCTGTCTCTTCCTCCTACACCGTCCTCTCTCTACAGTGTAATTGTTTTCTTACTATCGCTGTCCCTTCCTCCTACACCGTCCTCTCCCTACAGTGTATTTGTTTTCTTACTATCGCTGTCCCTTCCTCCTACACCGTCCTCTCCCTACAGTGTATTTGTTTTCTTACTATCGCTGTCCCTTCCTCCTACACCGTCCTCTCTCTACAGCATATTTGTTTTCTTACTATCGCTGTCTCTTCCTCCTACACCGTCCTCTCCCTACAGTGTAATTGTTTTCTTACTATCGCTGTCTCTTCCTCCTACACCGTCCTCTCCCTACAGTGTAATTGTTTTCTTACTATCGCTGTCCCTTCCTCCTACACCGTCCTCTCTCTACAGTGTATTTGTTTTCTTACTATCGCTGTCCCTTCCTCCTACACCGTCCTCTCCCTACAGTGTAATTGTTTTCTTACTATCGCTGTCCCTTCCTCCTACACCGTCCTCTCTCTACAGTGTATTTGTTTTCTTACTATTGCTGTCTCTTCCTCCTACACCGTCCTCTCTCTACAGTGTAATTGTTTTCTTACTATCGCTGTCTCTTCCTCCTACACCGTCCTCTCTCTACAGTGTAATTGTTTTCTTACTATCGCTGTCCCTTCCTCCTACACTGTCCTCTCCCTACAGTGTATTTGTTTTCTTCTTATCGCTGTCCCTTCCTCCTACATCGTCCTCTCCCTACAGAGTATTTGTTTTCTTACTATCGCTGTCCCTTCCTCCTACACCGTCCTCTCTCTACAGTGTAATTGTTTTCTTACTATCGCTGTCCCTTCCTCCTACATCGTCCTCTCCCTACAGAGTATTTGTATTCTTACTATCGCTGTCCCTTCCTCCTACACCGTCTTCTCCCTACAGTGTAATTGTTTTCTTACTATCGCTGTCCCTTCCTCCTACACCGTCCTCTCTCTACAGTGTAATTGTTTTCTTACTATCGCTGTCCCTTCCTCCTACACTGTCCTCTCCCTACAGTGTATTTGTTTTCTTCTTATCGCTGTCCCTTCCTCCTACATCGTCCTCTCCCTACAGAGTATTTGTTTTCTTACTATCGCTGTCCCTTCCTCCTACACCGTCCTCTCCCTACAGTGTAATTGTTTTCTTTCTATCGCTGTCCCTTCCTCCTACACCGTCCTCTCCCTACAGTGTATTTGTTTTCTTACTATCGCTGTCCCTTCCTCCTACACCGTTCTCTCCCTACAGTGTAATTGTTTTCTTACTATCGCTGTCCCTTCCTCCTACACCGTTCTCTCCCTACAGTGTAATTGTTTTCTTACTATCGCTGTTCTTTCCTCCTACACCGTCCTCTCCTTACAGTGTATTTGTTTTCTTACTATCACTGTCCTTTCCTCCTACACCGTCCTCTCTCTACAGTGTAATTGTTTTCTTACTATCGCTGTTCTTTCCTCCTACACCGTCCTCTCCCTACAGTGTATTTGTTTTCTTACTATCACTGTCCTTTCCTCCTACACCGTCCTCTCTCTACAGTGTAATTGTTTTCTTACTATCGCTGTCCCTTCCTCCTACACCGTCCTCTCTCTACAGTGTATTTGTTTTCTTACTATCGCTGTCCCATCCTCCTACACCGTCTTCTCCCTACAGCGTAATTGTTTTCTTACTATCGCTGTCCCTTCCTCTTACACAGTCCTCTCCCTACAGTTTATTTGTTTTCTTACTATCGCTGTCCCTTCCTCCTACACCGTCCTCTCCCTACAGTGTAATTATTTTCTTACTATCGCTGTGCCTTCCTCCTACACCGTCCTCTCTCTACAGTGTATTTGTTTTCTTACTATCGCTGTCCTTTCCTCCTACACCGTCCTCTCTCTACAGTGTATTTGTTTTCTTACTATCGCTGTCCTTTCCTCCTACACTGTCCTCTCTCTACAGTGTATTTGTTTTCTTACTATCGCTGTCCTTTCCTCCCACACCGTCCTCTCCCTACAGTGTAATTGTTTTCTTACTATCGCTGTCCCTTCCTCCTACACCGTCCTCTCTCTACAGTGTAATTGTTTTCTTACTATCGCTGTCCCTTCCTCCTACACCGTCCTCACCCTACAGTGTAATTGTTTTCTTACTATCGCTGTCCCTTCCTCCTACACCGTCTTCTACCTACAGTGTAATTGTTTTCTTTCTATCGCTGTCCCTTCCTCCTACACCGTCCTCTCTCTACAGTGTATTTGTTTTCTTACTATCGCTGTCCTTTCCTCCTACACCGTCCTCTCTCTACAGTGTATTTGTTTTCTTACTATCGCTGTCCTTTCCTCCTACACCGTCCTCTCCCTACAGTGTAATTGTTTTCTTACTATCGCTGTCCCTTCCTCCTACACCATCCTCTCCCTACAGTGTAACTGTTTTCTTACTATCGCTGTCCCTTCCTCCTACACCGTCCTCTCTCTACAGCGTATTTGTTTTCTTACTATCACTGTCCCTTCCTCCTACACCGTCCTCTCCCTACAGTGTAATTGTTTTCTTACTATCGCTGTCTCTTCCTCCTACACCGTCCTCTCTCTACAGTGTAATTGTTTTCTTACTATCGCTGTCCATTCCTCCTACACCGTCCTGTCTTTACAGTGTAATTGTTTTCTTACTATCGCTGTCTCTTCCTCCTACACCGTCCTCTCTCTACAGTGTAATTGTTTTCTTACTATCGCTGTCCTTTCCTCCTACACCGTCCTCTCTCTACAGTGTAATTGTTTTCTTACTATCGCTGTCTCTTCCTCCTACACCGTCCTCTCTCTACAGTGTAATTGTTTTCTTACTATCGCTGTCTCTTCCTCCTACACCGTCCTCTCCCTACAGTGTACTTGTTTTGTTACTATCGCTGTCCCTTCCTCCTACACCGTCCTCTCTCTACAGTGTAATTGTTTTCTTACTATCGCTGTCCCTTCCTCCTACACCGTCCTCTCCCTACAGTGTATTTGTTTTCTTACTATCGCTGTCCCTTCCTCCTACACCGTCCTCTCTCTACAATGTAATTTTTTTCTTACTATCGCTGTCCCTTCCTCCTACACCGTCCTCTCTCTACAATGTATTTGTTTTCTTACTATCGCTGTCCCTTCCTCCTACATCGTCCTCTCTCTACAGTGTAATTGTTTTCTTACTATCGCTGTCCCATCCTCCTACACCGTCCTCTCCCTACAGTGTATTTGTTTTCTTACTATCGCTGTCCCTTCCTCCTACACCGTCCTCTACCTACAGTGTAATTGTTTTCTTTCTATCGCAGTCTCTTCCTCCTACACCGTCCTCTCTCTACAGTGTAATTGTTTTCTTTCTATCGCTGTCTCTTCCTCCTACATCGTCCTCTCTCTACAATGTAATTGTTTTCTTACTATCGCTGTCCCTTCCTCCTACACCGTCCTCTCTCTGCAATGTAATTGTTTTCTTACTATCGCTGTCCCTTCCTCCTACACCGTCCTCTACCTACAGTGTAATTCTTTTCTTTCTATCGCTGTCTCTTCCTCCTACACCGTCCTCTCCCTACAGTGTAATTGTTTTCTTACTATCGCTGTACCTTCCTCCTACACCGTCCTCTACCTACAGTGTAATTGTTTTCTTTCTATCGCAGTCTCTTCCTCCTACACCGTCCTCTCTCTACAGTGTAATTGTTTTCTTTCTATCGCTGTCTCTTCCTCCTACATCGTCCTCTCTCTACAATGTAATTGTTTTCTTACTATCGCTGTCCCTTCCTCCTACACCGTCCTCTCTCTGCAATGTAATTGTTTTCTTACTATCGCTGTCCCTTCCTCCTACACCGTCCTCTACCTACAGTGTAATTGTTTTCTTACTATCGCTGTCTCTTCCTCCTACACCGTCCTCTCTCTACAGTGTAATTGTTTTCTTACTATCGCTGTCCCTTCCTTTTACACCATCCTCTCTCTACAGTGTAATTGTTTTCTTACTATTGCTGCCCCTTCCTCCTACACCGTCCTCTCTCTACAGTGTAATTGTTTTCTTACTATCGCTGTCCCTTCCTCCTACACCGTCCTCTCCCTACAGTGTAATTGTTTTCTTACTATTGCTGCCCCTTCCTCCTACACCGTCCTCTCTCTACAGTGTAATTGTTTTCTTACTATCGCTGTCCCTTCCTCCTACACCGTCCTCTCTCTACAGTGTAATTGTTTTCTTACTATCGCTGTCCCTTCCTCCTACACCGTCCTCTCCCTACAGTGTAATTGTTTTCTTACTTTCGCTGTCTCTTCCTCCTACACCGTCCTCTCCCTACAGTGTAATTGTTTTCTTACTATCGCTGTCCCTTCCTCCTACACCGTCCTCTCCCTACAGTATAATTGTTTTCTTACTATCGCTGTCCCTTCCTCCTACACCGTCCTCTCCCTACAGTGTAATTGTTTTCTTACTATCGCTGTCTCTTCCTCCTACACCGTCCTCTCTCTACAGTGTAATTGTTTTCTTACTATCGCTGTCACTTCCTCCTACACCGTCCTCTCCCTACAGTGTATTTGTTTTCTTACTATCGCTGTCTCTTCCTCCTACACCGTCCTCTCCCTACAGTGTATTTGTTTTCTTACTATCGCTGTCCCTTCCTCCTACAACGTCCTCTCTCTACAGTGTAATTGTTTTCTTACTATCGCTGTCCCTTCCTCCTACACCGTCCTCTCTCTACAGTGTATTTGTTTTCTTACTATGGCTGTCTTTTCCTCCTACACCGTCCTCTCCCTACAGTGTATTTGTTTTCTTACTATCGCTGTCCCTTCCTCCTACATCGTCCTCTCCCTACAGTGTATTTGTTTTCTTACTATCGCTGTCCCTTCCTCCTACACCGTCCTCTCCCTACAGTATAATTGTTTTCTTACTATCGCTGTCCCTTCCTCCTACACCGTCCTCTCCCTACAGTGTAATTGTTTTCTTACTATCGCTGTCCCTTCCTCCTACACCGTCCTCTCCCTACAGTATATTTGTTTTCTTACTATCGCTGTCCCTTCCTCCTACACCGTCCTCTCCCTACAGTGTAATTGTTTTCTTACTATCGCTGTCCCTTCCTCCTACACTGTCCTCTCCCTACAGTGTAATTGTTTTCTTACTATCGCTGTCCCTTCCTCCTACACTGTCCTCTCCCTACAGTGTATTTGTTTTCTTACTATCGCTGTCTCTTCCTCCTACACCGTCCTCTCCCTACAGTGTAATTGTTTTCTTACTATCGCTGTCCCTTCCTCCTACACCGTCCTCTCTCTACAGTGTAATTGTTTTCTTACTATCGCTGTCCCTTCCTCCTACACCGTCCTCTCCCTACAGTGTATTTGTTTTCTTACTATCGCTGTCCCTTCCTTCTACATCGTCCTCTCCCTACAGTGTAATTGTTTTCTTACTTTTGAAGGGGGGATTCAGGTGATGGCTGGCAATGATCCACTCCCTTCTCTCACGCCAGTGTTGTGCATGTCTTCTGCTCCGGTTGGGGATGTGACACTCACTTGTGTCTTCAGCGGCTCGTTCACCACCTCATCACCGGTCACTGTCATAGACATCGTACTTGGGCAACACATCACAGAAATAAAAATGTTAGCTTCTTTATTGAGCATACAAGCTTTCTGAGAGATATCATCATAATAATAACTTTCTTAGGACAGACATGCCACTTTCTCCTGTGTTACCGTTCTGCTGTTGCTCTTCTATGGACCGACTTTCTGTCCAGCCCTCGCTCTGGGCAATATTCCTCCAGCAGCCGAGTCTGACTTCTATGGTCCCCGTGTCTTGCAGCCTTGCTCATAGTACACAATTGAAGGTTCCTCCTGAAGATCTGGGCAATCCTAGATGGAGGGCTGGTGGTCCCGGGACTTCCTGTGCAGCACACTACTGCAGCTCCACTAATCTGAAGGGTCTTCCTTGCTGTCTGCATTCACAGCCTTTACTCCGTCCACTGTTCTCCATCTCCCCGGTCACCATTGTAGCAATATCTCACTGGCTGATACCTGCACTTAGCATTGCCTGTAATAACGTACGGCCTACCACTGACTTCCCCTCCTGCAGTATTCCGATAGCTGGTACTATTTGTAGCTTACTGCATATTATCCTACTTAGCATACTTATACTTCATTAATACAATATTTCCTGTAATAAAATACCTTATATCAAAGACATCACACTCTATATACTAAACACCTTAGAGATCCAGCCAGGTCAGCGTAGAGACATTTGCTGCAATACACTTATAGGTATATTCACATTAGTATGAACACAATATCCAGTAAGTAGGAGTGGGGCAATCTGTCCCTGCCTACACTATCACTGTCCCTCACTCCAACAGAGTATGCTCCTGTTAAAAATATAATTTTAAATATATTTTTCTTCAAATACGCGATAAGACGCATGAAAAATGGACTACAAAATGTGTAAAAAATAAATGTAGTTTATATCTGATAAAAATGATTGCTAAATTATAAAGTTGCAGTTCAGTTACAGAAAAGGAAAAAAATATACTGCATTAGCTTACGTAAAAGAGTTCAATTAGTCCATACTGATCAATAGAAAATTTTCATCCATCTCTCCTTGGATCCTGAGTGGTAAGGCATGGGTGATATACTGTAGGTTTTTCAGCATGTGTTCATCTTGCAGCCTGGAGGATTCTGGGACAGTTGGCGACGTGCAGGAGGAGAGAGACCCCCTCCCTCGTGTCATGATATACATATATCAGCTGTCCAGACCATATAGGGTATTTCAGCTGAACACAGTTACACATGACGTAATCACTAGAAGCTTCCAGATAGAATATATATATATCATACCATGTCAGCATTTACCTAGATTCGATACAGATATTCAATACAGATACCTTTATCTTAATTTAAGTACTGTTATCAATAAGCTATACCCTTCCAATATGGACAAAACTGTGAAAACATGTAATATGTCCTATTATAAAATGTTTGATAACTAGATGTATTAATTTTAATGTTTTTACAGCTCCCTATTCTAGTGAACAAAAAATGGCGGTGCGGCCGGTGATCCAGCCCTTATACAGGGGTGCTCCGGCTAATCACAGCCATGCCAATACTTGGTTCTGGAAGTGCGCACAGCCTAAAAGGTTGCTGATTGGCTGCTCTGCAACTTTCACTTTATTTGGGTGACAAGCACGAACAGGAACCAAATGTACAGTGAAAAGTCTGTGTTCGGGATTCAGCATTTACAGTTCGGGTTTACTCATCCCTACTTACGATATTGATGACCTATCAGATAAGTGGGGCCCAGCACCCTATTAACATAAATAGGAGCTTATTTGCAGTACCTAAAAAGCTACCACCAAACAGTGTGTGGCGCTGTGCTGCTCCGCTCTGTATACTGTATATATATCCGGCTGCTGCCAGAGCTGGTAACAGAACCAAGAAAAAAAAGGGGTATACCAACATGGGATCTTGGGTTTTTTTATCAATTGTTTGGTATACCAGGAGATCCCACTGGGTGGTGCCCTTCCCCTCTGCTTGCAGAGCTGGTAACAGCTGATCGGTGGTCCTGCTGATCATTCGAACCCCGCTTATGATATGGTTATCAACGTCATAGTACTGGATAACAGATACATTTCTTCTGAATCCTCAGTGTTTGCACTGTCAGGTTTCTCTGACCAGGGGTTATGTGATTTGAATAATTCTGGCTGCATTCTGACTAGACTTGCTGCGCCTCATTCAATTTACTAATGAACGAGGCCACACACGTCTAGTCAGACTGTGGCTGGAAGTATGAAAATCGCTGGTGACCGCCGAGAACACCGGAGAAATCTGATAGCGTGCGGTGTGCACTCCGTGAAGATTCAGAAGCCTGAGGTTACGTCTCGCAGAACACTGGACATCCCTTTAAGGCTACGTTCACACACTGCGTTTTTTTGATGCTGCGTTTTTGTGCATTTTTTGCGGCAAAAAACGCACAGAAACGCATCCGTGGCAAAAACCCATGGCAAAAACGCATGCGTTTTTACCGCGATTTGGTGTGTTTTTTGCTAAGTTTTGCTGCATTTCTGCTCACTGCGTTTTTATGCGTTTTTTAGCAGTGAACAATGCCATTAAAGGTGGTTGAAAAAAAAAAAGTCTGATGTCATTTCCTTCTTCAATATGTTCTTCATTCTCCACTAGTGTATGCAGGAAAGCAGACAGTTGCAGAACTACAAGGCTCAGCATGCTCCATACAGGACTTTATGCTGGAGGGAGAGGCAGGGGGAGCAGAACTACAAGGCTCAGCATACTCCATCCAATAGTGTATGCAGGAGAGCAGACAGCAGCAGCAGAACTACAAGGCTCAGCATCCTACATCCAATAGTGTATGCAGGTATGCAGGAGAGCAGACAGCAGCTGCAGAACTACAAGGCTCAGCATCTTCCATCCAATAGTGTATGCAGGAGAGCAGACAGCTGCAGAACTACAAGGCTCAGCATCCTACATCCAATAGTGTATGCAGGAGAGCAGACAGCAGCTGCAGAACTACAAAGCTCAGCATCCTCTATCCAGGACTGTATGCAGGAGTTTTTTGCCGACCAAAAAAATGACGTGGGCTTCGCCATATTTTTGTATGCTCGCCAGGTACAGCAGGCAGCTACTGGCTGCCCCCAACCCACTGCTGCCTATTTGTATCCGGCTGGGAGCCAAAAATATAGGGAAGCCCCTTTTTTTTTAATTATTTCATGAAATAATTAAAAAAAAAATGACGTGGGCTTTGCCCAATTTTTGAGTCCAGCCGGGTACAACTAGGCAACTGTGGATTGGAATCCGCAATGCAGGGTGCCTATGCTTTCTGGGCACCCCCGCTGCGAATTGCAGTCCGCAGCCACCCCAGAAAATGGCGCTTTCATAGAAGTATCCAACTCTTCCAGCTGCCCTGATGCCGGGTGGATCGCTGGGTAATAATGGGGTTAGGGCTAGCTGTATATTATCAGCTGGCCCTAAGCCCGAAATTCATGATGTCACGCCAATATTAGACATGGCCACCATGAATTTCTAGTAAAGATTAAAAAAAACGCAACACACAGAAAAATAGTTTTATTAGAAATAAAACACAACACAATTAGTGACTCCATCTTTAATGAAATAAAGAACCCCCCTCCGTAGTAATCCTGGGTTAGGGTCCCGCGCCGTCCAATCCGGATCCTATATCATCTGATCGGTTTGCTGGAAGGCAGATCGATCAGATGATGTCAGGTTCAAGAGCCTGAATCACATCACACAGCAGCTGATTATATAAAAGCCGTTTATACAATCAGCTGATGCATCAGTGCAAAAAAAAAAAAAATACTCACTTATGTGCTGATTACCGGCAGCTCCTGGAGCGGAGTCTGATCCTGTCTGATCGCTGCAGGAGCTGCCGGTAATCAGCTGATGAAGTCTCCTCACGGCATCAGCTGATATGTTAAACCGGCCGGGCGCCGGCGTCACCGCGAGACTTCCGATCAGCTGATGCATCGGGTGCCGCATCAGGTGATCCACCGCCAGGTCCTGCAGCCATCGGATGTGCCCGGGGACACTGCACACAGCCGGAGCGGCAGTACCGGGAGAGGAGCTGGGAGCGGACACGGCACCGGGAGTCTGCAGGCAGGTGAGTATGACATTTTTTTTTTTTCTACTGTTCACATTTGATTTCACAGCTGCCTCCACCTTACGCCCGGCCATGGCGTCGCACGGGAGCAGACATAGCGCTACGGGAGATTGAAGCAGCGGTGACGGTACCGGGAGGATTCACGCTTCTGTGTTTACTGACAGAAGGAATCCTCTTCCTGTACATGTCACTTTACTACCCACCCCTTGCGTTTATAGCTGCGTTTTTAGTCATAGAAACGCACTAAAACGCAGCTATATTTGCAATTTGCGTCTTTCATTGCGTTTTTGAACATCTCATTGAACTCAATGGGTGGGAAACGCAGTGAAAAACGCAAAAATAATTGACATGCTGCGTTTTTGTGGGCAGCACAAAAACGCAGCTTAAAAAAACGCTGTGTGCAGACAGCAAAAATGAAAACTCATAGACTTTGCTGGGGAAACAATGTCACAGCATTTTCTGAGCAAAAACGCACCCGAAAAACGTGCAAAAACGCCACGAAAAACGCACTGTGTGAACTTACCCTAAGGCTTTTATACATTGTGGTTATGGTGCTTGGTTTTTTGCAACTGTAGTTATCACAATGTCACATTACAACTTTCATTGCCAGCGGTGAGGTTTTGTTGCAGATGCAGTATAGAAGTGCCACCCTGCTGTAACATGTGGGTCCTTGTCTGTGGGCAGATAATGGCCTCTAACGATTAATGAGTGATGATATAAGAAGCTGAGTGTTCATTTTTATGTATCAGTGATGGTATTCTGACTCCATAACTAGGCTGCGAGTGTGCGGCGCTTCAGACACTGAGTAATGGTACATATAGACCTCCAAAGGCACACACGGAGAGACTTCCTCACACAGCTAGACTCCGCTGCACAGGCACGTATGACGATCCTGAAGAAGGGTAATTTCCAGATGAATTCTTGTAATTCTGCAGTTACAGGAGGTAACAAGGACTATTCTGAACCAGGGGTGCAAAGACACGAGCCCCATAACATGGCTGCCACACACAGAATGAGGAGGAAGGAGGGGTTACTGACATCCCAGCTGCCTACAGGGGGAGAGGAAAGACAAACTTCTAAAAAGCAAACCTGTCTCATAGCAACACAACAGCCACAATACAAGGGCCATACAATACTGTCTGTATGATCCTAAGTCGTGGGGCATGAAGATGGTTTCTTCCCTCTTCTCATGTATTTGTTATTAGTGTCGGCAGCACGTCCTCTATTTACACAGGGGATGTGCTGCCAACAATGATAATATTTATACTTGTATAAAATATACAATCAATGACAATTTTGGGGGATTTGACGCTTACACTGGGCAATGATCCAGAAGAACATTAGTAGAATGCATTCTTTATTCTGTCTTCACGCCAACTAAATGATACTTAAATCAGTTAACAGTTTTGGTACATTTTTTGCAATTTGTATGGCAAGTTTTTTAATTTGTTTTTGCATTTTTTAGCTATAAATAACATTTAAGGTTTTATTATTCAAAACTATTATCATCAGTTTTGTTCTTGGCAGGTGATTGTACCAGGAGCTCTGAAGAACATCTGATATCTTTAGAATTTAAAGCAGATGATTGTAGTATTACACAAAATACATGTACACAGCGTGCCGAAATCTCCGATATACCCCCGGCTGTTCACAGCAGAGATCGATCTGATCATGAATTTAATGAAGTATTATCTCCAAATTCATCGCAGACTGATAAGCAAAATAAAAGTCACAGAAGAAGTAATGAAGATAAAAGACGTCCTACAAGAAAGGCGCCATTTTTATGTGCAGAATGTGGGAAATGTTTTGCAGATTATTCTAATCTTTTTGCACATGAGAGAATCCACACAGGAGAGAAGCCATATTCATGTGCAGAATGTGGGAAATGTTTTACTCAGAAATCAGCTCTTGTTGTACATGAAAGAATTCACACAGGGGAGAAGCCATATTCATGTTCAGAATGTGGGAAATGCTTTACTCATAAATCATATATTACTAATCATGAGAGAATTCACACAGGAGAGAAGCCATATTCATGTTCAGAATGTGGGAAAAGTTTTACTCATAAACCAGCTTTTGTTACACATCAGAGAATTCACACAGGAGAGAAGCCATATTCATGTACAGAATGTGGAAAATGTTTTGCACAAAAATCAAATCTTCTTTATCATGAGACAAATCACACAGGAGAGAAGCCATATTCATGTTCAGAATGTGGGAAATGTTTTAAAGATAAATCATATCTTACTAAACATAAGAGAATTCACACAGGAGAGAAGCCATTTTCATGTTCAGAATGTGGGAAATGTTTTACAGCTAAATCAGATCTTGTTACACATGAGGCAATTCACACAAGAGAGAAGCCATATTCATGTTCAAAATGTGAGAAATGTTTCAATCAGAAATCAAACCTTATTGCACATGAGACAATTCACACAGGAGAAAAACCATATTCATGTTCAATATGTGGGAAATGTTTTACAGATAAATCAGCTCTTGTTAAACATGAGAGAATTCACACAGGAGAGAAGCCATTTTCATGTTCAGAATGTGGGAAATGTTTTACAGCTAAATCAGATCTTGTTACACATGAGACAATTCACTCAAGAGAGAAGCCATATTCATGTTCAAAATGTGAGAAATGTTTCAATCAGAAATCAAACCTTATTGCACATGAGACAATTCACACAGGAGAAAAACCATATTCATGTTCAATATGTGGGCAATGTTTTACAGATAAATCAGCTCTTGGTACACATGAGAGAATTCACACAGGAAAGAAGCCATATTCATGTTCAGAATGTGGGAAATGTTTTATGCAGAAATCATATCTTGTTACACATGAGATAATTCACAAAGGGGAGAAGCCATATTCATGTTCAGAATGTGGGAAATGTTTTATGCAGAAATCATATCTTATTACACATGAGATAATTCACACAAGAGAGAAACCATTTTCATGTTCAGAATGTGGGAAATGTTTTACTCAGAAATCATATCTTGTTACACATGAGAGAATTCACACAGGAGAGAAGCCATATTCATGCTCAGAATGTGGGAAATGTTTTACTCAGAAATCAGCTCTTATTCCACATGAGAGAATTCACACAGGAGAGAAGTCATTTTCATGCTCAGAATGTGGGAAATGTTTTTCTCAGAAATCAGTTCTTGTTACACATGAGACAAGTCACACAGGAGAGAAGCCATATTCATGTTCAGAATGTGATCAATGTTTTGCACTGAAATCACATCTTGTTACACATCAGAGAATTCACACGGGAGAGAAACCATATTCATGTACTGAATGTGAGAAATGTTTTGCACGGAAAGCACATCTTAAAAGACATCAGAGAATTCACACAGGAGAGAAGCCATATTCATGTACTGAATGTGAGAAATGTTTTGCACGGAAAGCACATCTTATAAGACATGAGAGACTTCACGTAGGAGAGAAGCCATATTCATGTTAAGTATGTGGGAAATGTTTCTAGCTCTTTACAGGCATAATAAAACTCACACATAGAAGATATTTTAAAGTCCAATTATAACAAAGTACATGACGACTTAAGACCTTACGTTTCTATGGTCCAATCACTTTCCTGGAGTGATTCTCCTACTCTCAAACCCTTTGACTACAAGCCGACCATCATAATTACACAGACGGAGGTCACTATGATAACATACAATATGGTGAACGGGCCTTCATTTTTATTATTCTGTTTTCCTCTCGTAGTTTGAATATCTCTTTTGTCGCGGCTCCACACCGGTAGTAATCTACCACAAGCGGGAGGGTGATGGCGCCTCTTCTCATGTACAGAAGTCCCATCCATCTCGTGACCCTCCAGGCTGCAGACGGCAGATACATTACTCACATTTCACTTTCTCACAATTGATGAATGTTCTTCTTCTTGTGAAATCTCGTTCCTGTGACTGGAAACTGACGATTTCTCTTTGCTTTTCTGTGTCCTCCTCTTCTGTCTTCAGCATTACTGATTATGTGCACATTAGATCTAAGGTTTCTCTCTCTGATGCCTTTTCCCTTTGTTTGTTACTCTTTGTGGCTCGGGAAGATACCGATACGATATGATGAATCTTGTAGCCACTGACCACCAATAAATGAAGCTTTCTGGCCACACACTGGTTTGTATCGTCCTTGTCAGACGTAGCCATATCCTGGATTCTCTATTGGAGTTCATGGTATGATTGGAGTAGGACACCTCTTCTAGTTGGTCAGGCATGTGGACCTGAGATGTGTAGAACAACACAAAAATTACCCTAAAAATGAGTAAATCTTTATGACCGTAGATAAACTCATTAAAAATACCCAACTTATACCACAAAACTCTACATTTATAAAGGGGGAACAAGAGGATCCCCTCAAAAACAATAGATAAGAAAGGGGAAAAGCCACCAACAGTATCTCAGTAAGACGCTAATTCTTAGTTCCTCCTACCCAAGCCAAGGAGGTTGACACCCTAAAATTGCATAAATGTCAGCCCCCGTGCAACGTGGACTGAGGCCTATTATTCTCTAATAAGCCACCTAAAGACACAAGAACATTGAACCAAGGCACATCTCGCGTCAGAATCAACGCCACTCCATAAGGCACATAAACAAACAAGAAAAGACTGGAGCTTTACAAGGGCTGTTCGTATAAAACATCAAAAAGCTTTATTATAGAAATTTCTTTTAAAAATTTGGTTTCAATCATTACAGAAAGTATGCATATATAGTGCTAATAGCGGACAAGGTGAATTACCACATGTAAGTGGCGGAGCAAAGGTGATAAACACCCCAAATAGGGGGATAATTATTAGCGGGGACAAAGGATCATAAATAGTCATAGATGGCTGGCTAACAAATATGGCGCCTCTGTCCTGACAAGGTATGTGAAAATGTATAGCCGAATCGGCATAAATCCATTAGGCAGGGCAGAGGCACCAGAGACCAGACTAATCATATGAAAAAGATCCTAAAACAATCCCATAACTTACACATAGTCAAGAGGGTGATCACCAGAGCGTCCCACACCAGTGAAAGGAGCCTTCCTACGCGCGTTTCGCACGGATTACATCTGCTGGCTTCATCAGGGAAGGTGTACGGCAATTGCCGTTCAAGGACCTTAAATAGGAGGTCACCTGACTTAATTGGGCAGACCAGGACCTGGAAAATGTGTCCCAGCCAATCGGATCCCCGCTGACACGCACGCGCACTGCGCGCCCAGCATCACACGCCCCACAGCCGTCCAATGGGAGAGGAAGCCCGGAGCACAGTAACTCCGTGCTCCAAGGCCACCCCCACCCAACGAGGACGGCCAAGGGGCGGGCAAGGCAAGCGAGCGGCGCGCACGGGGCACGGAGATCAGAGGGCGGGACACAGCTCCCAGCCAGAGCCCGTCAATCAGCCAGTCGGGTTGCCATGATGGCGCGCAAACAACGCGCGGCGAAAGTCCACACCAAGTCCCCGGCAGTCCAGCGAAGGGGGACGCGGCGGGCCCCCGGGCCCAGGGGTCCACAGCATCCCCCCCCACCCAAAGGGACGCCGGGCAGGCAGTGGGGACAAATCACCGTGCGATGGGAGCGCGCACAGCAACCAGAGGGCGGGACGGGCTAATAGCTGGAAAATGGTAAAAAGTCAAAGTGGACAATAAATAAATATCCATGCTATCCCATAGATAAGACTGCAATGGTATAAATAACAATAACATCAGCAATTACATAAAAACAAAGGAACAGGGGAATTATTATGAGGAAATCTTCTTAAAGTGACAGTACGTCCATATCATAGGGGAATCATATGCGAACAATTTTCCAAGACCGATGTCAGGTCCAAGTCCGACATGCAAACCACAATGGATTATTACTGTGACAAGGTCCTATGAAGGCAAAAGGATTAAATTAGGAACACTGAAAATAAGTAATGGGGACAAAAAGAAACCAAATAAAAATTGTAATTAAAAAATACCCTAAATTAAAAAAGGAAAGGAATGGTGCAGTACATGACAAGGGTTCCTCATAAAAACGGGGCAAAGTTTAGAGCCTCATTAAGGCCCTTGGGTGTTACTGTGTCCAAAATGGTAATCCATTTTAGTTCACGTTGGGCCAAAAGTTTTTTAACATTCCCCCCCCTTATCCCACAATGAATCACGTCTATACCCCTGACCATGAAAGATCTAGGGTTGCATCCATGAACCAACTTAAAGTGGCGCGGTATAGTTTTTAATTCTGCCACATTGGTCACTGTGGTTGCCGCCCGAATATCCCTCACATGCTCCCTTACTCTTACTCTTAATTCCCTTGACGTCATACCTATATAGATCTTATTACAATCGCATGTTGCATGATAGATGACGTTGATGGTAGTACATGAAATATGTTCTTTTATAGAGAAATTTTTCCTCCCATCACTGGCATGAAAAGAGGAGCAGCGGGAGATATTCGGGCAGGAAACACAGCGGCCACAAGGGAAACAACCTTTAATGGGTCCGGACGAGCCAAATGGACTACTGGTCACAGGTGGTATATAGTGGCTTTTGACCAAGTAGTCCTTAAGGTTTTTACATCGTCTGGCGGTCATCAGAGGTACAGGGGGTAGCCGTGACTTCAAGGTGGGATCCGATTGAAGGATCGGCCAAAATTTGGTTAGGATTTCTCTCATCTCCTGCCATTTGGCGTTAAATGTTGAGATGAACCTTATATTTTCCACAGGCCTGGTTTCACCTCTCCTCCCGTGTAGCAGATCATCCCTAGACACCGATCTTGCTCTCTGATAAGCTTGTTTCAAAGTACGATTACCATAACCTCTGTTTTTAAACCTCATCCTCAAATCATCTGCCTGCTGTTTAAAAACGTTGTCCTGAGAGCAGAGTCGTCTCACCCTGAGATATTGGCCAGTTGGGATGGCGCGTACAGTGGAGTTGGTATGGGCAGAGGTGGCATGGAGTAGGGCATTCACAGTATGTCGGTTTTCTATACACATCCGTCTGTAAAGCCCCAAACTCATCTGCAGTAATCTTAATGTCCAAAAACTCAACTCCACTGTCGCTGAAACTATATGTCAATTTGATGTTATAATTGTTTGTGTTGAGCTGCCAGATCAGTAGATCATCAATGTACCTCACCCACATAGACACCATGGGGGCGGCCCATGCACCTCCGTCAACAAACAAACCCCTCTCCCAGAAACCGAGAAAGAGGTTTACGTACGAAGGTGCACAGGCCGCGCCCATAGCGGTCCCCCGCCTCTGCAGATAGAATCTATCTTTAAAGACGAAGAAGTTGTGGGTGAGTACATAGTCAAGAAGTTCAAGGACCAGCTCACAAATTCGTCCATCCCAATTGCTCATACCCAAAAAGAAACGAGCTGCTCTCAGGCCATCGTCGTGGCTGATACACGTATATAAAGACTCTATATCAGCCACCACCAAGAGGGTCCCTGGGTCCACATGAACCCCATCAAGTCTATTAAGAACCTCGGTCGTATCCCTAACGTAGGATGGAAGGGTCTCCACCAAAGGTTTTAAATAATAGTCAATGAATTGACAGATGGGACTACATAACCCCTCCATCCCTGAAACGATGGGCCGACCGGGTGGATTGATGGGGTCCTTGTGGACCTTGGGCAACAGGTAAAAAGTTGGAATTTTAGGATACTTCACAAATAACCCATCAAAGACCCTCTTGGTAATAATTCCTTGGTCTAGGGCATCATTGAGGATGAGGTATAATTGGGCAGAGAATGAAATCAAAGGTGAGGAGTCCAATCTACCATATGTCTCTCTATCTCTCAGCTGCCTGTGGGCCTCCCTCTCGTAAAGATCCACCGGCCAAACCACGATATTACCCCCCTTGTCTGCGGCCTTAAATATGACATCATTCATATTGCCCAGTTCTCTCAAGGCTTTCCTCTGGACTGCAGTTAAATTGTCCCGTGATCGGTGGGTGGAGATATCCCGCAGGTTTTCGGTAACGAGGCGAGTAAAAATCTCCACCGCTGGGCACAGAGACAAGGGGGGGAAAGTCGTGGATCTAGGCCCCAATGAGGTGGGAAACTCACCTGGCAGCTGAGATGGTGGTTCTTCTGAGAGGTCCTCCAAAATTTGTGTCGCACTCTGCCCCATAGCAAGATCGGTGTCTCCTGTCGGTGATTTGGAATGTAGCTTATGAAGGATCAGCTTCCGGGAGAAAAGGTGAAGATCCTTCAAGGCTGTAAACAAATCAAAGGTGTTAGTGGGGGAAAATGTTAGACCCTTGCTCAACACCTGCAGTTGTGCCGTTGACAGAATATGTTTAGACAGGTTTATTACCTGAGGGCCTTCGCCCAAACCAATATCTTTAGGTCTGCCAGCACCCCTCTTCTTGGGTTGACGTAGTCGATTATCCCAAGACATTTGGCTCTGATTACCCCTTCCAGATACAGTAGTGCTGCCGGATAGACCACTTTCTTCACCTGACGTACAGGATGAGATGGAGCCAGATCTTGATCCCCCAAAGCGTGGGCGTTGATATGGTTTAAATCTATCTCCACCGCCCCTCCATTTATACATCTTATTCTGACGTCTGTCATCCAGATCTCTTTGTAATTTACGGATCTTAGTATCTTGAACCTCTTTACTCAATTTCTCAATTTCCAAATCAAGACCTTCATTGAACTTATTGATTGCTACTGTTGTCATATTTTTTTCTATGTTGGCCTGCAGTGAATTGATATCAACTTCCAGGGTAGTAAGGGTCTCCTTATTCAGCCCAATTAAGAGTTGAAGAAATTGCCTGGAGCAATCAGAGGCGGCATTCTCCCATTTACTTTTAAACTCATCATTCTGAATAGGGAAAGAGGGAAAGACTTGAACTCGTAGTCCCCTCGGAATTAAACCGAGTTCCATATATCTCTCCAAAAACGTACAATTAAGCCAAATCCTAGTCCGTTTCTTGAGTAACTCTGTCATCTTATTGCACAAATCCCTAGTACATGCACCATTACTTTCCAAAACCCCTGTGGGTTCACCTTTTAGCACTTCGTTAATTTTACTAAGCCACGCCTCCTCGCGGGCTTTGAAGTTCATCATTGTCCGAGACTGTGCTGTGAATAACACAAGAAAGAGCATGAGACACAAGAACATTGAACCAAGGCACATCTCGCGTCAGAATCAACGCCACTCCATAAGGCACATAAACAAACAAGAAAAGACTGGAGCTTTACAAGGGCTGTTCGTATAAAACATCAAAAAGCTTTATTATAGAAATTTCTTTTAAAAATTTGGTTTCAATCATTACAGAAAGTATGCATATATAGTGCTAATAGCGGACAAGGTGAATTACCACATGTAAGTGGGGGAGCAAAGGTGATAAACACCCCAAATAGGGGGATAATTATTAGCGGGGACAAAGGATCATAAATAGTCATAGATGGCTGGCTAACAAATATGGCGCCTCTGTCCTGACAAGGTATGTGAAAATGTATAGCCGAATCGGCATAAATCCATTAGGCAGGGCAGAGGCACCAGAGACCAGACTAATCATATGAAAAAGATCCTAAAACAATCCCATAACTTACACATAGTCAAGAGGGTGATCACCAGAGCGTCCCACACCAGTGAAAGGAGCCTTCCTACGCGCGTTTCGCACGGATTACATCTGCTGGCTTCATCAGGGAAGGTGTACGGCAATTGCCGTTCAAGGACCTTAAATAGGAGGTCACCTGACTTCATTGGGCAGACCAGGACCTGGAAAATGTGTCCCAGCCAACCCCTGGGAGAGGGGTTTGTTTGTTGACGGAGGTGCATGGGCCGCCCCCATGGTGTCTATGTGGGTGAGGTACATTGATGATCTACTGATCATCTGGCAGGGTACCATCTCTCAACTCAGGCTTTTCATGGACCAGCTCAACACAAACAATTATAACATCAAATTGACATATAGCTTTAGCGACAGTGGAGTTGAGTTTTTGGACATTAAGATTACTGCAGATGAGTTTGGGGCTTTACAGACGGATGTGTATAGAAAACCGACGTCTGTGAATGCCCTACTCCATGCCACCTCTGCCCATACCAACTCCACTGTACGCGCCATCCCAACTGGCCAATATCTCAGGGTGAGACGACTCTGCTCTCAGGACAACGTTTTTAAACAGCAGGCAGATTATTTGAGGATGAGGTTTAAAAACAGAGGTTATGGTAATCGTACTTTGAAGCAAGCTTACCAGAGAGCAAGATCGGTGTCTAGGGATGATCTGTTACACGGGAGGAGAGGTGAAACCAGGCCTGTGGAAAATATAAGGTTCATCTCAACATTTAACGCCAAATGGCAGGAGATGAGAGAAATCCTAACCAAATTTTGGCCGATCTTTCAATCGGATCCCACCTTGAAGTCACGGCTACCCCCTGTACCTCTGATGACCGCCAGACGATGTAAAAACCTTAAGGACTACTTGGTCAAAAGCCACTATATACCACCTGTGACCAGTAGTCCATTTGGCTCGTCCGGACCCATTAAAGGTTGTTTCCCTTGTGGTCGCTGTGTTTCCTGCCCGAATATCTCCCGCTGCTCCTCTTTTCATGCCAGTGATGGGAGGAAAAATTTCTCTATAAAAGAACATATTTCATGTACTACCATCAACGTCATCTATCATGCAACATGCGATTGTAATAAGATCTATATAGGTATGACGTCAAGGGAATTAAGAGTAAGAGTAAGGGAGCATGTGAGGGATATTCGGGCGGCAACCACAGTGACCAATGTGGCAGAATTAAAAACTATACCGCGCCACTTTAAGTTGGTTCATGGATGCAACCCTAGATCTTTCATGGTCAGGGGTATAGACGTGATTCACTGTGGGATAAGGGGGGGGAATGTTAAAAAACTTTTGGCCCAACGTGAACTAAAATGGATTACCATTTTGGACACAGTAACACCCAAGGGCCTTAATGAGGCTCTAAACTTTGCCCCGTTTTTATGAGGAACCCTTGTCATGTACTGCACCATTCCTTTCCTTTTTTAATTTAGGGTATTTTTTAATTACAATTTTTATTTGGTTTCTTTTTGTCCCCATTACTTATTTTCAGTGTTCCTAATTTAATCCTTTTGCCTTCATAGGACCTTGTCACAGTAATAATCCATTGTGGTTTGCATGTCGGACTTGGACCTGACATCGGTCTTGGAAAATTGTTCGCATATGATTCCCCTATGATATGGACGTACTGTCACTTTAAGAAGATTTCCTCATAATAATTCCCCTGTTCCTTTGTTTTTATGTAATTGCTGATGTTATTGTTATTTATACCATTGCAGTCTTATCTATGGGATAGCATGGATATTTATTTATTGTCCACTTTGACTTTTTACCATTTTCCAGCTATTAGCCCGTTCCGCCCTCTGGTTGCTGTGCGCGCTCCCATCGCGCGGTGATTTGTCCCCACTGCCTGCCCGGCGTCCCTTTGGGTGGGGGGGGATGCTGTGGACCCCTGGGCCCGGGGGCCCGCCGCGTCCCCCTTCGCTGGACTGCCGGGGACTTGGTGTGGACTTTCGCCGCGCGTTGTTTGCGCGCCGTCATGGCAACCCGACTGGCTGATTGACGGGCTCTGGCTGGGAGCTGTGTCCCGCCCTCTGATCTCCGTGCCCCGTGCGCGCCGCTCGCTTGCCTTGCCCGCCCCTTGGCCGTCCTCGTTGGGTGGGGGTGGCCTTGGAGCACGGAGTTACTGTGCTCCGGGCTTCCTCTCCCATTGGACGGCTGTGGGGCGTGTGATGCTGGGCGCGCAGTGCGCGTGCGTGTCAGCGGGGATCCGATTGGCTGGGACACATTTTCCAGGTCCTGGTCTGCCCAATGAAGTCAGGTGACCTCCTATTTAAGATCCTTGAACGGCAATTGCCGTACACCTTCCCTGATGAAGCCAGCAGATGTAATCCGTGCGAAACGCGCGTAGGAAGGCTCCTTTCACTGGTGTGGGACGCTCTGGTGATCACCCTCTTGACTATGTGTAAGTTATGGGATTGTTTTAGGATCTTTTTCATATGATTAGTCTGGTCTCTGGTGCCTCTGCCCTGCCTAATGGATTTATGCCGATTCGGCTATACATTTTCACATACCTTGTCAGGACAGAGGCGCCATATTTGTTAGCCAGCCATCTATGACTATTTATGATCCTTTGTCCCCGCTAATAATTATCCCCCTATTTGGGGTGTTTATCACCTTTGCTCCCCCACTTACATGTGGTAATTCACCTTGTCCGCTATTAGCACTATATATGCATACTTTCTGTAATGATTGAAACTAAATTTTTAAAAGAAATTTCTATAATAAAGCTTTTTGATGTTTTATACGAACAGCCCTTGTAAAGCTCCAGTCTTTTCTTGTTTGTTTATAAGCCACCTAAAGGCTCGAAAATAATAATAGATAAATTCAGAGCCTATTGATTAGAGTTGAGCGCGGTTCGCGGTTCGAGGTTCTCCAGTTCTAGGCTCGAGTGATTTTGGTGCCTGTTCTAGATCGAACTAGAACTCGAGCTTTTTGCAAAAGCTCGATAGTTCTAGAAACGTTCGAGAACGGTTCTAGCAGCAAAAAAACAGCTAATTCCTAGCTGGCTTTCCGCTGTAATAGTGTAAGTCACTCTGTGACTCACACTATTATGACATTTCAGTGTATAGTGTGCGTGAACAGCGCCTTCAGATCACTGCTGTTTCTATAATGGCGATCGCCATTTTTTTTTTTTCCTTCCTTCCCTAAGCGCGCGCGTCTTGTGGGGCGGGCCAGCATGTCAGCCAATCCCAGACACACACACAGCTAAGTGGACGTTTAGCCAGAGAAGCAACGGCATGTGTGATAGGATGTCCATGTCACATGTCCCTGCATTATAAAACCGGACATTTTCCTCCAGGACGCCATTATCTCTTCTGCGTCCTTGGTGTCAGACATCACTGGCGCAGCTCCGTCCTGAGTACTATCGCTGATACAGCTGTATGCGCTCCATACACAGCGCTGGACAGCATAGGGATAGCACTTTCTATCAGTCCTTTTAAGGGCTCGTACCGGCAGGGTCAGAGTTAAGGTGACAGGTCCTGAAAACAGCGACAGCGTCTGTGTAGCCAAGGTCAAGGACTTCGTCGCTGCATTTCCCCATTAGGAGGGAATAGAAAGGCAGGCTTCCATTCCTCTACCCAGAGCCCCACAATCCTGGCACTGTACCCTCCTGTCCTCTGCACACTCCAACTCATTATAACTAAGCCATTATACGAGCAAACACTCAGTGTACCTAGTGGCATCCTAAACGTGGCTATTGGACTGTTGTCTAGTCACACTAGTGCAAACACATTTGCAGCACCTCTACCTGCATTGCACACTCCAACTCATTATAACTAAGCCATTATACTAGCAAACACTCAGTGTACCTAGTGGCATCCTAAACGTGGCTATTGGACTGTTGTCTAGTCACACTAGTGCAAACACATTTGCAGCACCTCTGCCTGCATTGCACACTCCAACTCATTATAACTAAGCCATTATACTAGCAAACACTCAGTGTACCTAGTGGCATCCTATACGTGGCTATTGGACTTTGCTATAGTCCCACTAGTGCAAAGATATTTGCAGCACGTCTGCCTGCATTGCACTCTCAAACTCATTATAACTAAGCCATTATACTAGCAAACACTCAGTGTACCTAGTGGCATCCTATACGTGGCTATTGGACTGTTGTCTAGTCACACTAGTGCAAACACATTTGCAGCACCTCTGCCTGCATTGCACACTCCAACTCATTATAACTAAGCCATTATACTAGCAAACACTCAGTGTACCTAGTGGCATCCTAAACGTGGCTATTGGACTTTGCTATAGTCCCACTAGTGCAAAGACATTTGCAGCACCTCTGCCTGCATTGCACTCTCAAACTCATTATAACTAAGCCATTATACTAGCAAACACTCAGTGTACCTAGTGGCATCCTAAACGTGGCTATTGGACTTTGCTATAGTCCCACTAGTGCAAAGATATTTGCAGCACGTCTGCCTGCATTGCACACTCCAACTCATTATAACTAAGCCATTATACTAGCAATTTTTGCTGCAAGTTTAAGGGCCGTAGTTGCATTGTCAGGGATATTTATTCTTTATTATTCTGCTGTTAACCCCTTCAGCCCCCGGGCACTTTCCGTTTTTGCGTTTTTGTTTTTTGCTCCTTTTCTTCCAAGAGCCGTAACTTTTTTATTATTCCGTCAATCTTGCCATATGAGGGCTTGTTTTTTGCGGGACGAGTTGTACTTTTAAATGAAATCATAAGTTTTACCATATAGTGTACTGGAAAACGGCAAAAAAATTCCAAGTGCGGAAAAATTGCAAAAAAAGTGGGATCGTACAATAGTTTTTGGGATATTTTATTCACGGTGTTCACTATATGGTAAAACTGATGTCTGGGTGTGATGCCTCAGGTCGGTGCGAGTTTGTAGACACCAAACATGTATAGGTTTACTTGTATCTAAGGGGTTAAAAAAAATTCACAAGTTTGTCCAATAAAAGTGGCGCACGTTTTGCGCCATTTTCCGAAACACGTAGAGTTCTTATTTTTTGGGATCTATGGCTCAGTGATGGCTTATTTTTTGCGTCTCGAGCTGACGTTTATAATGGTACCATTTTTGCGCAGATGCTACGTTTTGATCGCCTGTTATTGCATTTTGCGCAAAACTTGCGGCGACCAAAAAACGTAATTTTGGCGTTTGGAATTTTTTTGCCACTACGCCGTTTACCAATCAGAATAATTGATTTTATATTTTGATAGATCGGGCATTTCTGAACGCGGCGATACCAAATATGTGTATATTTATTTATTTTTTAACCCTTTAATTTTCAATGGGGGGAAAGGGGGGTGATTTGAACTTTTAGGTTTTTTGTTTTTTTTTTTATTTTTTAAAACTTTTTTTTTTACTTTTTTTTTTTATTTTACTAGTCCCCCTAGGGGGCTATAGCAATCAGCAATCCGATCGCTGATCGCTATCTGCTGATCACAGCAATACCGCTGTAATCAGCAGATTCACTCACTTTGGTTTTCCCTCTGCTCTCGGCCGAGGGAAAATGAAAGTGAAAGATCATAGCAGCAGGCGTCATCACATGACCCTGTGCTACGATGGCAACCACCGATAGTCACGTGATAACACACGTGACTTCCGGTGGGGGCGGCGGTGAGTAACAAACATGGCCGCGCGCATTTAAATCTTGCTGCCAGACTTTGGCAGCAAGATTTAAGGGGTTAATGGCCGCGGGTGGAAGCGATTCCACCCGCGGCTAGCAGGCACACATGTCAGCTGTTGAAAACAGCTGATATGTGTGCCGATCCACGCCGCCTGCCCGCGGCAGGGGGCGGGGCTTAACGGGACACGATCTATGACGGATAGATCCGTCCAAGGTCGTGAAGGGGTTAATAAAGCTAGACCACCACTGCAATCTACACCACCTCTCAATTTTTACTACCACATTTTCAGTGCACAATCTTGTCGCAATCAACATGAGTGGCAAAATGACAGATGCTGGTGGAAAGGGGAAGAGGCATGGTGGAAAAGGCAAAAAAGGTTTTGTCCGTGGGGAAGGTGGCAAAGCTCCATTATCATCTGCTGAAGATAGACCATCTACCAGCAAAAGTAAGATGTCTACTACTTACCGTGGACAATCCGATGTGCTCCCTTTTTTACGGACACGAACAACAGGAACAAAGGTAGATGATGGGCAAAAAAGGAAAATGCTTGAATGGATCTCAAGTGGTCCAACAAGTGCCCTCTCAGCCACTTCAAGTACCGCATCCAAAAAACACCAGTCCTCTGAGTTGTCATCCCAATCAAACTTGCTTTCTCCCAGCTCTGAAGTCTCCATCAGCCCTGCACAGTATGGTGGAACTGAGATGGCTGAGTCTGCAGAGCTGTTCAGTCACACTATAGCCTGGGAATCAGAGGTCTGCTCCCAAGCTACAGTGAGTACAGACCAGGAAATGGTCTGCAGTGATGCCCAGAACCTTTGTGACTCTGATTCAGGCCGTGAGGACCAAGTTTCTGAGCGTAATGTTGACCCTTTGTCACAAACTGTAACACCTGTGGTTATAGACAATGAGGAACATACTGATGAAGATGAGACGCAGATACCCGATTGGGATGACAACTTAAATATTCGGTCAGGGCAAGAAGAGGCTCGGTCTGAGGGGGAGGGTAGTGCAAACACAACAATTGATGATGAAGTTCTAGATCCCACCTACTGTCAACCCACAGTCAGGCACTCGAGGAGGTCAACAGAGGTGGTGGAGGAGGATGCAACTGATGACGAAGTTACCTTGCGCCATCCTGGACACAGTCGGAGTACTGGTAGCACGTCTACAACTGCATCCTCAGCCACCACTCTGCCTCTGAGCATTATTCGGGGTGGATCAACAGGTCGCATGGCCTCTAAGCCTTGCCTAGCCTGGTCCTTTTTTGACATAGAAAAAGATCGCCCAAATTATGTGATCTGTAAAATTTGTCATGGTTCTCTTAGTAGAGGTCAAAACCTCAGCAGTTTGACAACTTCTTCCATGAATCGTCACATGAATAAATATCATATGGCCCGGTGGGAAGCTCACCGTGCTGCAATGCGGCCTAGCGGAGCGAACCATCCACCGCCTGCCCCTTCTAGTGCATCCGCGCGCTCGTCATCTTCTAGGACTGTGGAGACAGCTGTCACACCTGTTTTTCCACCCACAACTTCCACCACTGTAACCGCAACAGGCAGTTTGCTTGGTAGGTCGTCAGTTGGTTTGGAAGGGGAAACAAGTGAGTGTGTACAGCTCTCTCAGACATCGATAGCACCAACGTTGGATGAAGGCAACATCATGTCTCCGCCTGCACTTTCCTCACAAACCTGCATTTTTCCAGGGACACCCTACTCAACACCGTCTACACACAGCAGCCAGATCTCTGTCCCTCAGATGTGGTCAAATAAAAGGCCACTTCCTGCGACCCATGACAAAGCTAAGAGGTTGACTCTATCCCTCTGTAAGCTGTTGGCTACCGAAATGCTGCCTTTCCGCCTAGTGGACACACAGGATTTTAGAGACCTTATGTCTGTCGCTGTGCCCCAGTACCAGATGCCTAGTCGCCACTACTTCTCTAAGAAAGGTGTGCCCGCGCTACACCAGCATGTCGCACACATCACCGCTTCCTTGAGAAACTCTGTGTGTGAACGGGTGCATTTCACCACCGATACTTGGACCAGTAAGCATGGACAGGGACGTTACATGTCGCTGACTGGGCACTGGGTAACTATGGTGATAGATGGTGAAGGTTCTGCTGCACAAGTCTTGCCATCCCCACGACTTGTGTGTCAATCCTCTGTCTGTCCAAGTTCCGCCACTGCTTCTGCCTCCTCCACCTCATCTGGGTCCTCCACCTCCGCCCCAAGCCTGCCTGGTCAGGCCACCAGCTTTCTCACTGCGCAGAAGGAATCACGCACCCCTCATTACTGTGCTGGCAGCAGAGCGCAACGGCATCAGGCGGTCTTTAGCTTGACATGTCTTGGGAATAAGAGTCACACAGCTGAGGAGTTGTGGTCAGATCTGCGGTCCGAGTTTAATAAATGGTTGTCTCCACTCAACCTGCAGCCTGGTAAGGCCGTGTGCGACAATGCTGCAAACCTGGGTGCGGCCCTTCGCCTGGGCAAGGTGACACACGTACCTTGTATGGCTCACGTGTTGAACCTTGTCGTCCAGCAATTTTTAACACACTATCCCGGCCTAGATGGCCTTCTGAACAGGGCACGAAAACTGTCTGCTCACTTCCGCCGTTCAAGCGCCGCAGCTGAGCGACTAGCATCGCTCCAGAAGTCTTTCGGCCTGCCGGTTCATCGCCTGAAATGCGATGTGGCGACACGCTGGAATTCAACTCTCCACATGTTACAGCGACTGTGGCAGCACCGCCGAGCCCTGGTGCAATACGTCATGACGTATAGCCTGGGCCAAAGAGATGCAGAGGTGGGGCAGATCACCCTGATGGAGTGGTCTCAGATCAAGGACCTATGCACCCTTCTGCACAGTTTCGACATGGCGACGAATATGTTTAGCGCTGACAATGCCATTATCAGCATGACGATTCCAGTCATTTACATGCTGGAGCACACGCTAAACACTATTCGGAGTCAGGGGGTGGGACAACAGGAAGGGGATGAACTACAGGAGGATTCATATGCGCAAGACACAACAACATCACCAAGGTCCAGACGTTCATCATCACCAACACAGCAGGCATGGGACCATGGGGGACAGGGATCAACAAGGGCGCATAGTAGCAGGCGAAATGTTGAGGAAGGTGCAGGAGAACATGAAGAAATGGAGGACGAACTGTCCATGGACATGGAAGACTCAGCAGATGAGGGAGACCTTGGTCAAATTTCAGTTGAAAGAGGTTGGGGGGAGATGTCAGAGGAAGAAAGAACGTTTAGCACCTCTATGCCACAAACACAGCGTGGACTTGTTCCGCATGGCTGCGCAAGACACATGAGTGCCTTCTTGCTGCACTGCCTCCAACATGACCCTCGTATTGTCAAAATTAGAAGTGATGATGACTACTGGATTGCCACACTATTAGATCCCCGGTACAAGTCCAAATTTTGTGACATAATTCCAGCCATAGAAAGGGACGCACGTATGCAGGAGTATCAGCAGAAGCTGTTACTCGATCTTAGCTCGGCTTTTCCACCAAACAACCGTGCAGGGAGTGAATCTCCCAGTTGTAACTTGACAAACATGGGATGGTCTCGCCATCTTCAACAGTCTACCCGTACCAGTAGCACCGTATCTGGTGCTGGGAACAGCAATTTTATGGAATCTTTTCATAATTTTCTTAGACCCTGCTTTGCAAGGCCACCAGAGACAACAAGTCTGACACATAGTCAACGGCTGGAGAGGATGATACAGGAGTATCTCCAAATGAACCTCGATGCCATGACTTTGCAAATGGAGCCTTGCTCATTTTGGGCTTCAAATCTAGAAAAATGGCCAGAGCTCTCCAGTTACGCCTTGGAGATTTTGTCGTGTCCAGCTGCCAGCGTTGTCTCTGAACGTGTCTTCAGTGCTGCTGGGTGTGTGCTGACAGATAAGCGCAGGCGTCTGTCCAGTGACAATGTGGACAGACTGACGTTCATCAAAATGAACAAGTCATGGATCCAGAAGGAATTTACTACCCCGGTGTCATCCTGGGGAGAGTAAATGCTTGTGGATTTGCAATGTGCTTGATGCAAATCTAGCTGTGAAGTGTACAACTGGGGCACAAGTGCTGCCACTGAAGGGGTGTGTGTGGGGCCCAATTTTTGGAAAAAAGGGAGACTCCGCTTGGAGTAACCCTTGCTTACATTGTTTTTAAAAGAAGCCAAGATGAACAGAGCTGGGATCAGGAAAGACTTTGCTACCTACCCCGGTGTCATCCTGGGGACGGATAAGAATGGCGTATTTTTGAATGTGCTTGATGCAAATCTAGCTGTGAATTGTACAACTGGGGCACAACTGCTGCCACTGACGGGGTGGGTGTGTGTGTGGCCCAATTTTTGGAAAAAAAGGGAGACTCCGCTTGGAGTCACCTTGCGGTGTTTTCCATGATTTTAGAAGGGCGTGCCATGCCTATATCTGTGTGTCCTCCTCTTTTTCCTTGTCCAGCTGTTTTGTTTTCGCATGAGTATATGTCCTTGTCACTTTCCCATGTGTTTGTGTTGTGTTGTGAGTTGTTTGTCACCTTTTGGACACCTTTGAGGGTGTTTTCTAGGTGTTTTTATGTGTTTGTGATTGCCTGCCATTGTTTCCTATGCAGTTCGAGTTCGGTTCGTCGAACGTTCGACGAGCCGAACTCGAACGGGACCTCCGTTCGGCGAACCGACCTCGAGCCGAACCGGGACCGGTTCGCTCATCTCTACTATTGATAATGCTCTGGAATAACAGTCAGGAGCAGTCAGTATCATTGTAGAGTCTATATTGCTTACACCCTGTTGATGACGTTTTCCAGGTGGCGGCCACTTTTGGTTAGTCTTGTTTAGCTGGATATCCTCGGGCCCTTGTGCTGCGACGGAGGATTTAATAAAGCACATTATCTCCTATATACACATAGACAGAGGTGTATCTAGGCTTTCTGGCACCCGGTGCAAGAATTGTGTTTGGCGCCCGCCTCCCGTGGTTTGGGTAGATGTCATGTGACTGCTCATTCATATAAGATTTGCACACTTAGGCGGGCTTTGCACACTACGACATCGCAGCCCGATGCTGCGATGCCGAGTGCGATAGTGCCCGCCCCCGTCGCAGCAGCGATATGTGGTGATAGCTGGCGTAGCGAAAGTTATCGCTACGCCAGCTTCACACACACACTCACCTGCCGTGCGACGTCCCTGTGACCGGCGACCCGCCTCCTTGTTAAGGGGGCGGGTCGTGCGGCGTCACTGCGACGTCACACGGCAGGCAGCCAATCAGAGCGGAGGGGCGGAGATGAGCAGGATGTAAACATCCTGCCCACCTCCTTCCTTCCGCATATCCTACGGAAGCCGCAGTGAGGCCGGTAGGAGACGTTCCTCGCTCCTGCGACTTCACACACAGCGATGTGTGCTGCCGCAGGAGCGAGGAACAACATCGGACCGTCGCGTCAGCGTAATCATGGATTACGCCGACGCTGCACCGATGATACGATTACGACGCTTTTACGCTCGTTAATCGTATCATCCAGCCTTTACACACTGCGATGTCGCATGCGATGCCGGAAGTGCGTCATTTTCAATTTGACCCCACCGACATCGCACCTGCGATGTCGCAGTGTGCAAAGTGCCCCTTAGTCACATGTGGATGAGCTGCTCTTCCTAATTCTCTCAATGTTCAATGAAATCAGAGAAGTAGGAAAAGAAGCAAATTGCACATGACTAAATATGAAAATTGCACATGAGTGGAGTGGAAATGTGATGACTGCTGGAACAGCGAGCAGTGCTGAATCCTGACAGTGAGTATATTACATGCTGTTAGGAGTGGGCTACTGTGCTTAATTTTTATAATTAAAGGGCTTGTACAGGTTTATAATGAAAGTCTGCAGTCACTGTAGGTGACTGCAAGCTTCTGAATTCTCTCAATGCATGCTCTGAACACTTAGGATTCTCCCATGCTAGAGGCAAGAGTGGACGGTCATGTGAGCTCAAGTATGCTGGGTACTGCACAACCGACTCATTGATTTGAATAGACACGGATCTGCAGTACCCAGCTACGGCCACTTTTCGAAAACGGAGCCGATCCGGATTTGAGCATTTCCGGCCACCTGCTGCTGCCGGCACCTGGAAAAGCCAAATGGATGGCGGGTCGGACCCCGTCCGATCAGACGTTGATGACCTATCCTAAAGATAGGTCATCAATGTTAAAGTAATGAACAACCTCTTTAATATAGAAAGATATAACATAATCTTACAAGTTAAAATTGTCTCTCCAGTAAAGGAGACAAACTCTAGCACAGCGCCACCTATTGGAAGTAGCGATCCTAAAAGTCACAAGTGGATTTTCAACAATCCTTTGCAATATGACTCAGGATATATAAGCCAGATCAGAATCCCAATTTGCAGACACGGTGTTTCGGGGTGCTTGCCCCTCGTCAGTGCAAAGTATGGGGGTGTCTGATCTGGCTCATGAGAAAGCTATGTGGGGACCACGGGGGAACACTATTCTCCTTAAGGAGACTTTGCAAGCCAGTCTGGCTGCCAGGTAAGGGGACTTATAGCTGCAATGCCCCTCTGGGAAATATTCAAATTGTCTCTCCAGTAAAGGAGACAAACTCTAGCACAGCGCCACCTATTGGAAGTAGCGATCCTAAAAGTCACAAGTGGATTTTCAACAATCCTTTGCAATATGACTCAGGATATATAAGCCAGATCAGAATCCCAATTTGCAGACACGGTGTTTCGGGGTGCTTGCCCCTCGTCAGTGCAAAGTATGGGGGTGTCTGATCTGGCTCATGAGAAAGCTATGTGGGGACCACGGGGGAACACTATTCTCCTTAAGGAGACTTTGCAAGCCAGTCTGGCTGCCAGGTAAGGGGACGTATAGCTGCAATGCCCCTCTGGGAAATATTCAAATTGTCTCTCCAGTAAAGGAGACAAACTCTAGCACAGCGCCACCTATTGGAAGTAGCGATCCTAAAAGTCACAAGTGGATTTTCAACAATCCTTTGCAATATGACTCAGGATATATAAGCCAGATCAGAATCCCACATATCTTACAAGTTATGAATTCTTACTTGTGTACAGGATCAAAACTAATAACAGCACAGGTATACAATCACCAGAACCATCAGAAGTACAGAAATACATAACTAGAACCCCAGCAGTACAGAAACAAAGCAGCACAACCACCAGCTGAAAAGAAATTCATCATCAGTACCCTCAACAGTACAGAAATTCCCCACCAGAACCACCATCAGTACATAAATTCCTCACCAGTGCCAACAGCAGTACAGAAATTCCCCACCAGCAGTACTGAAATTCTTCACCAAAACCACCATCAGTACAGAAATTCGTCACCAGAACCACCAGCAATACATAAATTCATCACCAGAACCACCAGCAATACAGAAATTCCCCTCCAAAACTACCAACAGTACAGAAATTCCCTACCAGAACCACTAGCAATACAGACATTCCTTAGCTGTGCCACCAGCAGTACAGAAATTCCCCACCAGTACCACGAGCAGTACTGAAATTCTTCACCAAAACCACTGGCAGTACAGAAATTCATTATCAAAACCACCAGCAGTACAGAAATTCCTCACCAGAACCACCAGCAATACAGAAATTCATCACCAGAACCACCATCAATATATGATACATCAATTGTAATGTCAGGTCAGACCCATATACATTTGTATTGCATGAACCTACAGCTTTCAGTACATCCTTAACAATGGTAAGGAGATGCTGGGAGTTGTTATCAGTTATCAGAGTGTGGACTGAACAGGAACCACAGTACTGATGGGAAATAGTCAGTATCATAATCATTTACATTCAGGTACCTTATAGATGACACTGTCTCTGATCCAAGACATTCTTTTTCTTTTTTTTACCTTGTCCAGACACCATGATGATTTTTCACATACTTAGCTCGTCTCTGCAGACTTCCATCTTCTTCGCTTTTCTGCAGCACATCTCAGCACGATACCCTTAAAAATAGCATGATGATTATAATACTCCTGTTCTGCCCCTTCAGGCTTAAAAGCAGCTATAAAGTTCATGGTGTAATTGGTGATAGCTATTGCAGTTCTGTTCAGTTTTGTTGGAGCTCCATCTAGTGCCTTGTTACTGCAGTGTTGGGTGTTTTCTCTGTGGGCGTGTCCTAGTGTTGTGTCATTATGGAATTCATGTGTTCACATGTATGTGCAGTCTCCATCTTGTAGAGCACTTCCTCTGTTATGTAAATGTAATAGCTATGTGCATTATGTGCTCAGTACTTATTATTGTTGTTTGTGTTCTTACAGTTTTAGCACATCAAATATACTCATTGTTGACCAATAAACAAGTTTAGACTACAGAGAAACCGTCTACTTGGAGGACAGAGAAGGTTTATGCTGTATGTGATTGCACACTGTGAACGTGCATGAAGACAGAACAGTAGAAGAGATGCTATCACAACTGATAATGGATTAGGCTATACGGAGCCACTACGAATACGTGTCCACATGGCCTAAATATAAAGGGCTCCCTAAACGTGAGGCGTCTTACAGGCTCCAGACGCTGCCGGCATCTGCTAAAGACACAAAACTTACAGCTCATTAGAGATCCGAGGAATAAGAGCTTATCAATGTTAGATCTGGAGAGAAGCTCTAGCACACAGATCTCGTCCTCTGACACTGAGGGGAATAACTAGACACATCTAGATATACAGGAGGTAGAGGTCACAACTGTTGGTATATACAACAGTTGAAGGACTTCTTAGGCTATGTTCACACTTTGCGTTTTCACCTGCGTTTCCGCTGCTTTTAGAGTCAGTTTTGAACTGCAGCGTTTTTGTGCCCAAATGCATGCGTTTTGATTTTCCATTAAAGTCAATGAGAAATCATGAATTCTTGTACACACTTTGCGTTTACAAACGCATCACAAAATTTGCATAAGTTTGGTCAAAAACCATGCGTTCAGAAAAGGACCCTGTCAATTGTTTTTGCCATTTGTGGTGCGTTTTGTTAACATTGAAGTCAATGAGAAGTTGCAAAAAGCAAGAAATATCAAAATTCCAGCGTTTTACCTGCTTTTTCATTGCAGAAAACATGCGTTTTGGACTACCAAAACGCATGCTTTTTGGACATCAAAATAATGAATTGATATGTTCCTTTACACACACACATAATCCGACAATTAAATTTAAGAAAAATATGCATTTATTGTTATTTTACCGATAAAATGTATCTTAACGCTATAATTTTATTAAATATATCTTTTTCCATTATTTTTCCCATTAATATAAATTTGTCCCTTTTTTTTCTACTTTTTCATTCCGTCTGAATGTTTCAACTTTATTTAGTAGTGTCTTGATGTTCAAAACGCATCTGTCAAAACGCAGGTGAAAAAGCATGCAAAAAGCGCTGAAAACGCATCTGAAACGCGGTAAATACGCATGCGTTTTCAGCGCTAAATTTCTTAAAAAGGCAACTTTGGCTAAATCAATTAAGCCCAAAACGTGCGTTTACAACTGCATGTAGGATGACGGAAAGTGCGCACATAGCCTTAAGGCTAGTTTCACACTTGCGTTGGACGGGATCCGTAGCATTGCGTTGTGTGACGCATGCAACGGATGCGTTGCATATAGTGGCACAACGGATGCTACAGATCGTACAAAATAACGGAATCCGTTATAGGTTTTTTTCCCTGACTTTACACATCTGAGCATGCGCAGTTGTGTAAAGACGGTTGCGTTAACGGAATCCGTCAAAATGACGGATTCCAACGGAATCCTCCACCATAGGCGTCCATTATAAAAACAACGGACGCCAACGGAATCCTGCAGGTTGCGTTTTTTTGACACTCTGCCAAGCGCAGAAAAATGCTACATGCAGCGTTCCATCCACCCGACGGTCACTGACGGTCAGCGTCAAAACAACTGATGCGCCGCGGGGCGGATGCAACACAAGACCATCCGTTGCTATCCGTAGCTAATAGAAGTCTATGAGGAGTATAACGGTTTCCTGCAACGGTTACCGTAATTCCTCAAGGCTGCGGATAGCAACGGAAGCCGTCCAACACAAGTGTGAAACTAGCCTTATATGTGTGAAGGAGGACTTTGTGCTGATCTAACAGTAGATGGCGATGTTTCCTTACTCACTGTATTGTAGAAAGTCTCTTATGTTCTCTTTTAGTTTCGCTTTCTCTTTTTCTGATGCAAGATTGTACATACTTTTACCTTATGCTGAGAAGTAAAGAGCCTGTTATCTCATGTAATCTGCTCTGTGAACTTTCTTCTACAACTGGGAAGCTGGAAGCTGTGCAACAGGTTATGATATGGAAATAAGGTATGCACACCAGTGACTATGTAAGGGGGAATACATGTAATGTAGAAACTTCTGTGTGAATACTGGCCTGAAAAATACAATAGCTATATGTGAAAATGAAAAAAATGATAATGGAATCTGCATTACTGCTATGAAATGTGAATAAAGAGAAATGTAACTATTGAATTGATCAATGCAACAGAGCCCCAAAACCTCTTCACGGTATTTTCTTAAGAGAATCAGTCGCTGTGGGGGTGCCCTGACCGGGGTCTGTGTGATCGCTGTGGGGGTGCCCTGACCAGGGTCTGTGTGATCGCTGTGGGGGTGCCCTGACCGGGGTCTGTGTGATCGCTGTGGGGGTGCCCTGACCAGGGTCTGTGTGATCGGTCTGGGGGGTGCCCTGACTGGGGTCTGTGTGATCGCTGTGGGGGTGCCCTGACCGAGGTCTGTGTGATCGCTATGGGGGGGTCCTGACCAGGGTCTGTGTGATCGCTGTGGGGGTGCCCTGACCGGGGTCAGTGTGGTCAGTGTGGGGGAGTCCTGACCGGGGTCAGTGTGATCACTGTGGGGGAGCCCTGACCAGTGTCAGTGTGATCACTGTGGGGGTGTCCTGACCGGGGTCAGTGTGATCACTGTGGGGGAGTCCTGACCGGGGTCAGTGTGATCACTGTGGGGGTGCCCTGACCGGGGTCTGTGTGATCGCTGTGGGGGTGCCCTGACCGAGGTCAGTGTGATCACTGTGGGGGAGCCCTGACCAGTGTCAGTGTGATCACTGTGGGGGAGTCCTGATCGGAGTCAGTGTGATCACTGTGGGGGAGCCCTGACCGGTGTCAGTGTGATCACTGTGGGGGAGTCCTGACCGGTGTCAGTGTGGTCAGTGTGGGGGAGTCCTGACCGGGGTCAGTGTGATCACTGTGGGGGAGCCCTGACCAGTGTCAGTGTGATCACTGTGGGGGAGTCCTGACCGGGGTCAGTGTGATCACTGTGGGGGAGCCCTGACCAGTGTCAGTGTGATCACTGTGGGGGAGCCCTGACCAGTGTCAGTGTGATCACTGTGGGTGAGTCCTGACCGGGGTCAGTGTGATCGCTGTGGGGGAGTCCTGACTGGGGTCAGTGTGGTCACTGTGGGGGAGTCCTGACCGGGTTCAGTGTGGTCACTGTGGGGGAGTCCTGATGGGGGGCAGTGTGGTCACTGTGGGGGAGTCCTGACCGGGGTCAGTGTGGTCACTGTGGGGGAGTCCTGACCGGGGCCAGTGTGGTCACTGTGGGGGAGTCCTGACCGGGGTCAGTGTGGTCAGTATGGGGGAGTCCTGACCGGGGTCAGTGTGGGGGAGTTCTGACCGGGGTCAGTGTGGTCAGTATGGGGGAGTCCTGACCGGGGTCAGTGTGGGGGAGTTCTGACCGGGGTCAGTGTGGTCACTGTGGGGGAGTCCTGATGGGGGGCAGTGTGGTCACTGTGGGGGAGTCCTGATGGGGGGCAGTGTGGTCACTGTGGGGGAGTCCACCGCTAATCAGACTGGAACACCGTGTTTGTTTTGCCTGTAAAGCTGGCGGAGGCTGATGAGATGTTTGAGGGTCGGTTTATGCTGTTCTCTGAATGAACCTGCTGAACCTGTAACTGGAAGTGCGTTCCTGTGCTACCTCACAGACCAGCCAGTGAGTGACCCCATTATGCAGCGTGTGAGCTGTGTGCAATGTGAGGGGGTGTAAGGCTCGGCCGCCCCACACCTGCAAATCCACCGTATGTAAAGTTTAATGCTTAAATTTGGTGTAATGTGATTAAATGGCCTCTAGGTGGCCACAATGTGTACATTGCTTCTCTGGGGCTCTCAGGCTGGGAAGAGTTAATAGCAGGGAGGAATTTAGGTAGTAAAAAGGTTCAGAAGATAGGAAATAGCAGGGGATTCTCTAAGGGAGAGTAACAGGCCGCATCTGTGGGGACGTGGTGAGAGGAGAACCCCGATAACTACAATTTGGTTGACCTCTGGGTGGAATCCGGGTGCCGGACATGATGGGTCCTAGTATGGAGAGGACTGTCCTAACTGCGTCCCAAGGTGTGGGTCGAGTCCGTGAGGCCCGGACGGGTGGCCTTTCCCTGGTGAATACGCAACGAACCCCCTCTATCAGCAGAAGGTCAGTGGACTCTTAAGGGTCCGTGCCCATGATCAGGACTCGCTGCTTCCTGGATGTGGAGGGTCCTGACCTGCAGGGCCACAAGTCGTCTCTGTCGGACACCACAGCGGCCCGTGCCCATAATCGGGGTTCGGGGCGCTGCGGTCTCTCGCTTTGTTTTCCCTATGGAGGATACTTGTGACTCCACAGCAAAGAGTTGACATGCTGAGGCTCAGGAAAGCCGCACCGCAGGTCAGTCTTCACTGCGGGCCGCACACGCACAGTTACATAGTTACATAGTTACATAGTTACATAGTTACTTAGGTTGAAAAAAGCCCTAGGTCCATCTAGTTCCTCTTCCTCTAGTTCTACATTTAGTCACTAAGTCATTTATAACAGACAATGTTGTGCACTGAGGAAATCATCCCCCTGATATAAAGCTGTTATAGTATCTGCCATTACTACCTCTTGTGGTCGCATTCCACAGTCTGACTGCTCTAACTGTAAAGAACCCTTTCCTATTTAGCTGCTGGAATCGCTTTTCTTCCACTCGCAGTGACTGCCCCCTGGTCCTTAGTACTGTCTTTGGAAGGAATAAGTCATGTGTCAGTCCTTTATATTGACCACACATGTATTTATACATATAAATGAGATCTCCTCTGAGACGGCTTTTTTCTAAGCTAAACATATCTAACTTTTCCAACCTGTCATCATATGGGCGGCCTCCATTCCTCATCATATGGGAGGCCTCCATTACTCATCATACGGGAGGCCTCCATTACTCATCATACGGGCAGCCTCCATTCCTCATCATACGGGCGGCCTCCATTCCTCATCATACGGGCGGCCTCCATTCCTCATCATACGGGCGGCCTCCATTCCTCATCATACGGGCGGCCTCCATTCCTCATCATACGGGCGGCCTCCATTCCTCATCATACGGGCGGCCTCCATTCCTCATCATACGGGCGGCCTCCATTCCTCATCATACGGGCGGCCTCCATTCCTCATCATACGGGCGGCCTCCATTCCTCCTCATATGGGAGGCCTCCATTACTCATCATACGGGCGGCCTCCATTCCTCATCATACGGGCGGCCTCCATTCCCCATCATATGGGAGGCCTCCATTACTCATCATACGGGCGGCCTCCATTCCTCATCATACGGGCGGCCTCCATTCCTCATCATACGGGCGGCCTCCATTCGTCATCATACGGGCGGCCTCCATTCGTCATCATACGGGCGGCCTCCATTCGTCATCATACGGGCGGCCTCCATTCCTCATCATACGGGCGGCCTCCACTCCTCATCATACGGGCGGCCTCCACTCCTCATCATACGGGCGGCCTCCATTACTCATCATACGGGCGGCCTCCATTCCTCATCTTACGGGCGGCCTCCATTCCTTGTAATAGTCTAGTTGCCGCCTTTGAACTGACTCTAACTTATGAATGTCCTTTTTAAAATGTGGAGCCCAAAACTGGATCCCGTATTCCAGATGTGGCCTTACAAGTGATTTATAGAGGGGTAACAATACGTTGGGATCACGGGATCTAATCTCTCTTTTTATACACCCTAGAATCTTGTTTGCTTTAGCAGCTGCTGCCTGACATTGATGCTGCTGCTCAGCTTATTTGTAATGAGAATCCCCAAGTCCTTCTCCTGTTCTGTAGTCCCGAGTTTACTTCCATTTAATGTATACATAGAAATCCCATCTACTGTGCTTCTACTGTACATTACAGTGTTTTGGACACACCTGAAGCACGCTGCATCCAAAGCGCTGTGAACACTGATCATGAGCACGCACCCGAAGGCTGGAAACACACTTATGCGTGTAAAATCGGTCCGAGTTGCATGATAAAAAGTCGGACGATTTCAGTTCACGATATGATCAGTGTGCAATGCAACTGCACTGCGATCCTGGGAATTTTCTCATGATTGCAGTCCATGTGCAATGAGTGTTTGATGGTTATGGGATCCGTTTTTTTCTCAGCAGCTGTCATCTGCCATTCAGCTCTGCTACATGGCCACTGACAGCAGACACAGACAGAGCCATGTAGCAGAGCTGAATGGCCGCTGACAGCAGACACAGACAGAGCCATGTAGCAGAGCTGAATGGCCGCTGACAGCAGACACAGACAGAGCCATGTAGCAGAGCTGAATGGCCACTGACAGCAGACACAGACAGAGCCATGTAGCAGAGCTGAATGGCCACTGACAGCAGACACAGACAGAGCCATGTAGCAGAGCTGAATGGCCGCTGACAGCAGACACAGACAGCCATGTAGCAGAGCTGAATAGCCACTGACAGCAGACACAGACAGAGCCATGTAGCAGAGCTGAATGGCCGCTGACCGCAGACACAGACAAAGCCATGTAGCAGAGCTGAATAGCCACTGACAGCAGACACAGACAGAGCCATGTAGCAGAGCTGAATAGCCACTGACAGCAGACACAGACAGAGCCATGTAGCAGAGCTGAATAGCCACTGACAGCAGACACAGACAGAGCCATGTAGCAGAGCTGAATAGCCACTGACAGCAGACACAGACAAAGCCATGTAGCAGAGCTGAATAGCCACTGACAGCAGACACAGACAGAGCCATGTAGCAGAGCTGAATAGCCACTGACAGCAGACACAGACAGAGTCATGTAGCAGAGCTGAATGGCCGCTGACAGCAGACACAGACAGAGCCATGTAGCAGAGCTGAATAGCCACTGACAGCAGACACAGACAGAGCCATGTAGCAGAGCTGAATGGCCGCTGACCGCAGACACAGACAAAGCCATGTAGCAGAGCTGAATAGCCACTGACAGCAGACACAGACAGAGCCATGTAGCAGAGCTGAATAGCCACTGACAGCAGACACAGACAGAGCCATGTAGCAGAGCTGAATAGCCACTGACAGCAGACACAGACAGAGCCATGTAGCAGAGCTGAATAGCCACTGACAGCAGACACAGACAAAGCCATGTAGCAGAGCTGAATAGCCACTGACAGCAGACACAGACAGAGCCATGTAGCAGAGCTGAATAGCCACTGACAGCAGACACAGACAGAGTCATGTAGCAGAGCTGAATGGCCGCTGACAGCAGACACAGACAGAGCCATGTAGCAGAGCTGAATGGCCGCTGACAGCAGACACAGACAGAGCCATGTAGCAGAGCTGAATGGCCGCTGACAGCAGACACAGACAGAGCCATGTAGCAGAGCTGAATGGCCGCTGACAGCAGACACAGACAGAGCCATGTAGCAGAGCTGAATAGCCACTGACAGCAGACACAGACAGAGCCATGTAGCAGAGCTGAATAGCCGCTGACAGCAGACACAGACAGAGTCATGTAGCAGAGCTGAATGGCCGCTGACAGCAGACACAGGCAGCCATGTAGCAGAGCTGAATGGCCGCTGACAGCAGACACAGGCAGCCATGTAGCAGAGCTGAATGGCCGCTGACAGCAGACACAGACAGAGTCATGTAGCAGAGCTGAATGGCCGCTGACAGCAGACACAGACAGAGCCATGTAGCAGAGCTGAATGGCCGCTGACAGCAGACACAGACAGAGCCATGTAGAAGAGCTGAATGGCCGCTGACAGCAGACACAGACAGAGCCATGTAGCAGAGCTGAATGGCCGCTGACAGCAGACACAGACAGAGCCATGTAGCAGAGCTGAATGGCCGCTGACAGCAGACACAGACAGAGCCATGTAGCAGAGCTGAATGGCCGCTGACAGCAGACACAGACGGAGCCATGTAGCAGAGCTGAATGGCCGCTGACAGCAGACACAGACGGAGCCATGTAGCAGAGCTGAATGGCCGCTGACAGCAGACACAGACGGAGCCATGTAGCAGAGCTGAATAGCCGCTGACAGCAGACACAGACAGAGCCATGTAGCAGAGCTGAATAGCCACTGACAGCAGACACAGACAGAGCCATGTAGCAGAGCTGAATGGCCGCTGACAGCAGACACAGACAGAGCCATGTAGCAGAGCTGAATGGCCGCTGACAGCAGACACAGACGGAGCCATGTAGCAGAGCTGAATGGCCGCTGACAGCAGACACAGACGGAGCCATGTAGCAGAGCTGAATGGCCGCTGACAGCAGACACAGACAGAGCCATGTAGCAGAGCTGAATAGCCGCTGACAGCAGACACAGACAGAGCCATGTAGCAGAGCTGAATAGCCACTGACAGCAGACACAGACAGAGCCATGTAGCAGAGCTGAATGGCCGCTGACAGCAGACACAGACAGAGCCATGTAGCAGAGCTGAATGGCCGCTGACCGCAGACACAGACAGAGCCATGTAGCAGAGCTGAATAGCCGCTGACAGCAGACACAGACAGAGCCATGTAGCAGAGCTGAATAGCCACTGACAGCAGACACAGACAGAGCCATGTAGCAGAGCTGAATAGCCACTGACAGCAGACACAGACAGAGCCATGTAGCAGAGCTGAATAGCCACTGACAGCAGACACAGACAGAGCCATGTAGCAGAGCTGAAGCTGAATAGCCACTGACAGCAGCCACAGACAGAGCCATGTAGCAGAGCTGAATGGCCGCTGACAGCAGCCACAGACAGAGCCATGTAGCAGAGCTGAATGGCCGCTAACAGCAGCCACAGACAGAGCCATGTAGCAGAGCTGAATGGCCGCTGACAGCAGACACACAGAGCCATGTAGCAGAGCTGAATGGCCGCTGACAGCAGACACAGACAGAGCCATGTAGCAGAGCTGAATGGCCGCTGACAGCAGACACAGACAGAGCCATGTAGCAGAGCTGAATGGCCGCTGACAGCAGACACAGACAGAGCCATGTAGCAGAGCTGAATGGCAGCTGACAGCAGACACAGACAGAGCCATGTAGCAGAGCTGAATGGCCGCTGACAGCAGACACAGACAGAGCCATGTAGAAGAGCTGAATGGCCGCTGACAGCAGACACAGACAGAGCCATGTAGAAGAGCTGAATGGCCGCTGACAGCAGCCACAGACAGAGCCATGTAGCAGAGCTGAATGGCCACTGACAGCAGACACAGACAGAGCCATGTAGCAGAGCTGAATGGCCGCTGACAGCAGCCACAGACAGAGCCATGTAGAAGAGCTGAATGGCCGCTGACAGCAGCCACAGCCAGAGCCATGTAGCAGAGCTGAATAGCCGCTGACAGCAGACACAGACAAAGCCATGTAGCAGAGCTGAATAGCCGCTGACAGCAGACACAGACAAAGCCATGTAGCAGAGCTGAATGACAGCAGACACAGACAGAGCCATGTAGCAGAGCTGAATAGCCGCTGACAGCAGACACAGACAAAGCCATGTAGCAGAGCTGAATGACAGCAGACACAGACAGAGCCATGTAGCAGAGCTGAATAGCCACTGACAGCAGACACAGACAGAGCCATGTAGCAGAGCTGAATAGCCACTGACAGCAGACACAGACAGAGCCATGTAGCAGAGCTGAAGCTGAATAGCCACTGACAGCAGCCACAGACAGAGCCATGTAGCAGAGCTGAATGGCCGCTGACAGCAGCCACAGACAGAGCCATGTAGCAGAGCTGAATGGCCGCTAACAGCAGCCACAGACAGAGCCATGTAGCAGAGCTGAATGGCCACTGACAGCAGACACACAGAGCCATGTAGCAGAGCTGAATGGCCGCTGACAGCAGACACAGACAGAGCCATGTAGCAGAGCTGAATGGCCGCTGACAGCAGACACAGACAGAGCCATGTAGCAGAGCTGAATGGCCGCTGACAGCAGACACAGACAGAGCCATGTAGCAGAGCTGAATGGCAGCTGACAGCAGACACAGACAGAGCCATGTAGCAGAGCTGAATGGCCGCTGACAGCAGACACAGACAGAGCCATGTAGAAGAGCTGAATGGCCGCTGACAGCAGACACAGACAGAGCCATGTAGAAGAGCTGAATGGCCGCTGACAGCAGACACAGACAGAGCCATGTAGAAGAGCTGAATGGCCGCTGACAGCAGCCACAGACAGAGCCATGTAGCAGAGCTGAATGGCCGCTGACAGCAGACACAGACAGAGCCATGTAGCAGAGCTGAATGGCCGCTGACAGCAGCCACAGACAGAGCCATGTAGCAGAGCTGAATGGCCGCTGACAGCAGCCACAGACAGAGCCATGTAGAAGAGCTGAATGGCCGCTGACAGCAGACACAGACAGAGCCATGTAGCAGAGCTGAATGGCCGCTGACAGCAGACACAGACAGAGCCATGTAGCAGAGCTGAATGGCCGCTGACAGCAGACACAGACAGAGCCATGTAGAAGAGCTGAATGGCCGCTGACAGCAGCCACAGACAGAGCCATGTAGCAGAGCTGAATAGCCGCTGACAGCAGACACAGACAAAGCCATGTAGCAGAGCTGAATGACAGCAGACACAGACAGAGCCATGTAGCAGAGCTGAATGACAGCAGACACAGACAGAGCCGCACGATCAGAATGAAGTTGGATGAACGTCACCCGACTTCATTGTCATTCCGCGGCTCTGTGTGGCATGGCCTGATTTTCGGTCACCAGTGAAGGTGAATCCCCTGAGTGATTCAGTGATCGGCGCTATCAGCGGTGCCGTCACTGAGGTTACCCGCGGCCACAGCTGAAGTCCTTCTCCTGAGATCTGTGGCCGTGGGTAACCTGAGTGACGTCATCGCTGATAGAGCGGCTCACTTCAGTCGCTGCGGGGAGCTCACACAGAGCGGTCGTGATCTGTGTCCACTCTCTGTCAGCTTCCGATGTAGAAGAGCTGAAAGCGTCGTGGGACCTCTGTGGATTACGTCGGACATGGAAGGGTATTTGGGGACTTGATTAAAGTGGTGAAAGAGGGTTGTTTTTTTGTTATTTATTTCAAATAAAGGATTTTTTGGTGTATGTCTTCATTTTCTTACCTTCCATGATTAACCTGTAAGATTATCTCGGGGAGACACCTGCCATGATTAATCTAGGACTTAGTGGCAGCTATGGGCTGCTGCCATTAACTCCTTATTACCTCGATTGCCACCGCATCAGGGCAATTCGGGATGGCTGGGTACAGTCCCGGGACTGTCACATCTAATGGATGTGGCTATTCCGGGCGGCTGCTGGCTGATATTGTTAGGCTCAGGGGCTCCCCATAACGTGGGGCTCCCCATCCTTACAATACCAGCCTTCAGCCGTGTGGCTTTACCCTGGCTGGTATTAAAATTGGGGGGAACCGCACGCCGTTTTTTTTTATTTATTTGTTTATTTTACTACATGATATAGACTCGCCCACCGGTTGCTGTGATTGGTTGCAGTGAGGCAGCTGTCACTCATCGTGGGGGTGTGTCTGACTGCAACCAATCATAGGCGCCGGTGGGCGGGGAAAGCAGGGAATACCAGATTGAATAATGAGCGGCCAGCTTTTTCAAAAGAGGAGAAGCCGCCGGAGCTTTGTGACAGCCGTGCAGCCCTGCGCCGGGGATCGGGGATCAGTGAGTATGAGAGAGGGGGGAGAGGGAATAGAGACCGAGAGAGAGACCGACCAACAGAGATAGGTATTGACCGACATTGTGAGACCTCACTCATTTCCAGTGTTTTGTGAAACATGCGATAAATGTATTTAGGAAAGCAGATGTTACTAGGATGGTGTGTGTGCCGTCAATGTGCTGTCCGTGTGACATCCGTTTATTTACCCGCTCCCATAGAGTTGCATTGGAGAGACTCGCGTGAGAAACTCTCCAAAACGCAGCATGCTGGGATTTGTTTCTCAGTCCGATTTGGACTGAGAAAAAAAATAGCAGATGGGAGCTGCCTCATTGATTAACATGGGTCCGAGTGCAATGCGAGAATTTCTCACACTACACTACTGCGAGAAACTCGCAAGTGAGAAGCCGGTCTAAGAGAAGAGTAGGTCCTGACGATACCGGGCAGAGGAGCTGTCACAGAAGGCAGCGGCTTCCAGCTAAATCCCTGTGGGTGGGACGAGGGGTGACGGGAAGGACTTCTTCATTCTCCGTGTACAATGAAGATGAGTGAGGGGATGAGGGGCTCAGGAGCTCCCCCGGAAGCCAGGGAAGCGGTCCGCAGGTAAAGAATACGTATTATCCGTTGCTAATGGTAACACCTTCGGGGAACAAGAGTATGGCCGCCTAAGACGTGAGGAAGAATTGTATTTGAAGATGGCAAGTAAAGACGATTTGTTTAGGAGACCTGTGACCGTGTCAGTGTTTGTGTCGCATGAAGGGAAAGTCTGCATATTGCTGTGTTGTACCACAGAGGCGATCGTGGTGCAGAGATACCACAGGGCAGCGCTGCAGCCGAACAGCAGTGTCTGCTGCGATTACCACGGCACCCGACCGCCCCTGGAACATCCATCACATTCGGTGCTAGACGGCGGGCAGGATCAGGACACAGGCGTGGACGAGAGTCTGCACAAGAATGTTACCGGTTTTCAAACTATCTGTTCTATTTAGCCCTAAAACATAGTTTGTTCACTTATAATTCCTTCCACATGTCAGTTAGGTGTATGTGGAAACCAATACACAAATCATTCAGAATACGGATCATCTTATTATACTATAATATTAATATACTGGACAAACGATTCCTAGCCTAGGCCTTCACACCAGAAGGTTCAGTGGCAGCAGCGGCGGCAGGGGACCGGCAATAGGAGAAGCCTGGAGGTTCAGTGGCAGCAGTGGCGGCAGGGGACCGGCAATAGAAGGTGCCTGGAGGTTCAGTGGCAGCAGTGGCGGCAGGGGACCGGCAATAGAAGGTGCCTGGAGGTTCAGTGGCAGCAGTGGCGGCAGGGGACCGGCAATAGAAGGTGCCTGGAGGTTCAGTGGCAGCAGTGGCGGCAGGGGACCGGCAATAGAAGGTGCCTGGAGGTTCAGTGGCAGCAGTGGTGGCAGGGGACCGGCAATAGGAGGTGCCTGGAGGTTCAGTGGCAGCAGTGGCGGCAGGGGACCGGCAATAGGAGGTGCCTGGAGGTTCAGTGGCAGCAGCGGCGGCAGGGGACCGGCAATAGAAGGTGCCTGGAGGTTCAGTGGCGGCAGCGGCGGCAGGGGACCGGCAATAGGAGGTGCCTGGAGGTTTAGCAACAGCAGAGGGGCCTGTAAAAGGTTTGATGAGACGGTATTGGGCCCAGTGCAGACATGAGGTGCCCAGGGAGACACTTGGCGCACTGAGGAACTGTGCAAACTGGAATTTGAAAGTTCCCTTGGGAGACCAAGGAATGTACCCCCTCTAGACTGGGTTGCCCAAAAGAAGGTGGAGTCTCATAAAGGGGTGGAACATCCTGAGTCCAATGGGGCAAAGGGGCATCGGCAGTGGCACAAGGGGAAAGTAAGAGGGGACAAAGGAGTTTATGCTATGTGTGTCCGATTTGTGAAAAGCTGCGTCTGTATTCCAGAAACCTCTCTATAGTACTGGGTGGGGGCTGGTGACCTCTCTCTATAGTACTAGGGGGGCTGGTGACCTCTCTCTATAGTACTGAGGGGGCTGGTGACCTACCTCTATAGTACTGGAGGGGCTGGTGACCTCTCTCTATAGTACTTGGGGGGCTGGTGACCTACCTCTATAGTACTGGGGGGGATGGTGACCTCTCTATAGTACTGGGGGGCTGGTGACCTCTCTATAGTACTGTGGAGGCTGGTGACCTCTCTCTATAGTACAGGGGGGGCTGGTGACCTCTCTCTATAGTACTGGGGGGCTGGTGACCTCTCTCTATAGTACTGGGGGGGCTGGAGACCTCTGTATAGTACTGGGGGGACTGGTTACCTCTCTCTATAGTACTGGGGGACTGGTGACCTCTCTCTATAGTACTGGGGGGCTGGTGACCTCTCTCTATAGTACTGGGGGGCTGGTGACCTCTCTCTATAGTACTGGCGGGCTGGTGACCTCTCTCTATAGTACTGGGGGGCTGGTGACCTCTCTCTATAGTACTGGGGGGCTGCTGACATCTCTCTATAGTACTGGGGGGCTGGTGACCTCTTTCTATAGTACTGGGGGGGCTGGAGACCTCTGTATAGTACTGGGGGGGCTGGAGACCTCTGTATAGTACTGGGGGGGCTGGAGACCTCTGTATAGTACTGGGGGGGGCTGGTGACCTCTCTCTATAGTACTGGGGGGCTGGTGACCTCTCTCTATAGTACTGGGGGGCTGGTGACCTCTCTCTATAGTACTGGGGGGCTGGTGACCTCTCTCTATAGTACTGGGGGGCTGGTGACCTCTCTCTATAGTACTGGCGGGCTGGTGACCTCTCTCTATAGTACTGGCGGGCTGGTGACCTCTCTCTATAGTACTGGCGGGCTGGTGACCTCTCTCTATAGTACTGGCGGGCTGGTGACCTCTCTCTATAGTACTGGGGGGCTGGTGACCTCTCTCTATAGTACTGGCGGGCTGGTGACCTCTCTCTATAGTACTGGCGGGCTGGTGACCTCTCTCTATAGTACTGGGGGGCTGCTGACATCTCTCTATAGTACTGGGGGGCTGGTGACCTCTTTCTATAGTACTGGGGGGGCTGGAGACCTCTGTATAGTACTGGGGGGGCTGGAGACCTCTGTATAGTACTGGGGGGGCTGGAGACCTCTGTATAGTACTGGGGGGGCTGGTGACCTCTCTCTATAGTACTGGGGGGCTGGTGACCTCTCTCTATAGTACTGGGGGGGCTGGTGACCTCTCTCTATAGTACTAGGGGGGGGCTGGTGACCTCGCTCTATAGTACTGGGGGGGCTGGTGACCTACCTCTATAGTACTGGAGGGGCTGGTGACCTCTATCTATAGTACTGGGGGGGCTGGTGACCTACCTCTATAGTACTGGGGGGGCTGGTGACCTACCTCTATAGTACTGGGGGGGCTGGTGACCTACCTCTATAGTACTGGGGGGGCTGGTGACCTACCTCTATAGTACTGGGGGGGCTGGTGACCTACCTCTATAGTACTGGGGGGGCTGGTGACCTACCTCTATAGTACTGGGGGGGCTGGAGACCTCTGTATAGTACTGGGGGGGCTGGTGACCTCTCTCTATAGTACTGGGGGGGCTGGTGACCTCTCTCTATAGTACTGGGGGGGCTGGTGACCTCTCTCTATAGTACTGGGGGGGCTGGTGACCTCTCTATAGTACTGGGGGGCTGGTGACCTCTCTCTAGTACTGGGGGCTGGTGACCTCTCTCTATAGTACTGGGGGGGCTGGTGACCTCTCTATAGTACTGGGGGCTGGTGACCTCTCTCTATAGTACTGGGGGGGCTGGTGACCTCTCTCTATAGTACTGGGGGGCTGGTGACCTCTCTCTATAGTACTGGCGGGCTGGTGACCTCTCTCTATAGTACTGGGGGGCTGGTGACCTCTCTCTATAGTACTGGCGGGCTGGTGACCTCTCTCTATAGTACTGGGGGGCTGGTGACCTCTCTCTATAGTACTGGGGGGCTGGTGACCTCTCTCTATAGTACTGGCGGGCTGGTGACCTCTCTCTATAGTACTGGGGGGCTGGTGACCTCTCTCTATAGTACTGGGGGGGCTGGTGACCTCTCTATAGTTCTTCTGGAACTCACTGCCTCAACACGTCAGATTATCTACTACACTTGCAAACTTCAAACGTAACCTAAAGACTCATCTGTTCAGAAATGCCTATAACCTTGAATGACCTCACTGCCCCACCACCGTGCGGAGCTGCCGCCCAACCACCATGCGGAGCTGCCGCCCCACCACCGTGCGGAGCTGCCGCCCCACCACCGTGCGGAGCTGCCGCCCCACCACCGTGCGGAGCTGCCGCCCCACCACCGTGCGGAGCTGCCGCCCCACCACCGTGCGGAGCTGCCGCCCCACCACCGTGCGGAGCTGCCGCCCCACCACCGTGCGGAGCTGCCGCCCCACCTACTGTCTCCTCCCCATAATCCTATAGAATGTAAGCCCGCAAGGGCAGGGCCCTCTTCCCTCTGTACTAGTCTGTCTACTGTAACTTGTATATGTATTTTGTATGTAACCCCCTTCTCATGTACAGCACCATGGAATTAATGGTGCTCTATAAATAAATAAATAATAATAATAATAATAATAGTACTGGGGGGCTGGTGACCTCTCTTTAGTACTGGGGGGCTGGTGACCTCTCTATAGTACTGGGGGGGCTGGTGACCTCTCTCTATAGTACTGGGGGGGCTGGTGACCTCTCTATAGTACTGGGGGGGGCTGGTGACCTCTCTCTATAGTACTGGGGGGCTGGTGACCTCTCTCTATAGTACTGGGGGGGGCTGGTGACCTCTATCTGTAGTACTGGGGGGCTGGTGACCTCTCTATAGTACTGGGGGGCTGGTGACCTCTCTATAGTACTGGGGGGCTGGTGACCTCTCTCTATAGTACTGGGGGGCTGGTGACCTCTCTCTATAGTACTGGGGGGCTAGTGACCTCTCTCTATAGTACTGGGGGGCTGGTGACCTCTCTCTATAGTACTGGGGGGGCTGGTGACCTCTCTCTATAGTACTGGGGGGCTGGAGACCTCTGTATAGTACTGGGGGGGGCTGGTGACCTCTCTCTATAGTACTGGGGGGCTGGTGACCTCTCTCTATAGTACTGGCGGGCTGGTGACCTCTCTCTATAGTACTGGGGGGCTGGTGACCTCTCTCTATAGTACTGGGGGGGCTGGTGACCTACCTCTATAGTACTGGGGGGGCTGGTGACCTACCTCTATAGTACTGGGGGGGCTGGTGACCTACCTCTATAGTACTGGGGGGGCTGGTGACCTACCTCTATAGTACTGGGGGGGCTGGTGACCTACCTCTATAGTACTGGGGGGGCTGGTGACCTACCTCTATAGTACTGCGAGGGCTGGTGACCTCTCTCTATAGTACTGGGGGGCTGGTGACCTCTCTCTATAGTACTAGGGGGGCTGGAAACCTCTGTATAGTACTGGGGGGGCTGGTGACCTCTCTCTATAGTACTGGGGGGCTGGTGACCTCTCTCTATAGTACTGGCGGGCTGGTGACCTCTCTCTATAGTTCTGGGGGGCTGGTGACCTCTCTCTATACTACTGGGGGGGGGCTGGTGACCTCTCTCTATACTACTGGGGGGGGCTGGTGACCTACCTCTATAGTACTGGGGGGGCTGGTGACCTCTCTATAGTACTGGGGGGCTGGTGACCTCTCTCTATAGTACTGGGGGGCTGGTGACCTCTCTCTATAGTACTGGGAGGCTAGTGACCTCTCTCTATAGTACTGAGGGGCTAGTGACCTCTCTCTATAGTACTGAGGGGCTAGTGACCTCTCTCTATAGTACTGGGGGGGCTGGTGACCTCTCTCTATAGTACTGGGGGGGCTGGTGACCTCTCTCTATAGTACTGGGGGGGCTGGTGACCTCTCTCTATAGTACTGGGGGGGCTGGTGACCTCTCTCTATAGTACTGGGGGGGCTGGTGACCTCTCTCTATAGTACTGGGGGGGCTGGTGACCTCTCTCTATAGTACTGGGGGGGCTGGTGACCTCTCTCTATAGTACTGGGGGGGCTGGTGACCTCTCTCTATAGTACTGGGGGGGCTGGTGACCTCTCTATAGTACTGGGGGGGCTGGTGACCTCTCTCTAGTACTGGGGGGGCTGGTGACCTCTCTCTATAGTACTGGGGGTCTGGTGACCTCTCTATAGTACTGGGGGGCTGGTGACCTCTCTCTATAGTACTGGGGGGGCTGGTGACCTCTCTATAGTTCTTCTGGAACTCACTGCCTCAACACGTCAGATTATCTACTACACTTGCAAACTTCAAACGTAACCTAAAGACTCATCTGTTCAGAAATGCCTATAACCTTGAATGACCTCACTGCCCCACCACCGTGCGGAGCTGCCGCCCAACCACCATGCGGAGCTGCCGCCCCACCACCGTGCGGAGCTGCCGCCCCACCACCGTGCGGAGCTGCCGCCCCACCACCGTGCGGAGCTGCCGCCCCACCACCGTGCGGAGCTGCCGCCCCACCACCGTGCGGAGCTGCCGCCCCACCACCGTGCGGAGCTGCCGCCCCACCTACTGTCTCCTCCCCATAATCCTATAGAATGTAAGCCCGCAAGGGCAGGGCCCTCTTCCCTCTGTACTAGTCTGTCTACTGTAACTTGTATATGTATTTTGTATGTAACCCCCTTCTCATGTACAGCACCATGGAATTAATGGTGCTCTATAAATAAATAAATAATAATAATAATAATAATAGTACTGGGGGGCTGGTGACCTCTCTTTAGTACTGGGGGGCTGGTGACCTCTCTATAGTACTGGGGGGGCTGGTGACCTCTCTCTATAGTACTGGGGGGGCTGGTGACCTCTCTATAGTACTGGGGGGCTGGTGACCTCTCTATATAGTACTGGGAGGGCTGGTGACCTCTCTATAGTACTGGGGGGTTGGTGACCTCTCTCTATAGTACTGGGGGGCTGGTGACCTCTCTCTATAGTACTGGGGGGGCTGGTGACCTCTCTATAGTACTGGGGGGCTGGTGACCTCTCTATATAGTACTGGGAGGGCTGGTGACCTCTCTATAGTACTGGGGGGGCTGGTGACCTCTCTCTATAGTACTGGGGGGGCTGGTGACCTCTCTCTATAGTACTGGGGGGGCTGGTGACCTCTCTCTATAGTACTGGGGGGGCTGGTGACCTCTCTCTATAGTACTGGGGGGGCTGGTGACCTCTCTCTATAGTACTCGGGGGCTGGTGACCTCTCTCCATATTACAGTGTCTTTCTCCTCGTCTCTCGCCCCCTGCACGGGGCTGACATTATCCCCGGCCCCCCCTGACGGCTCCAGACAGCTGCACCATCCCCCTCATCATCCTCAGTGGCGGCAGAGACTCCAGATGTCCCGTCCTGTGCAGCTGTCACTCAACAAGAGGAGGATCCTCCAATCTGCAACTGGTTTCTGCCGCCTGCGCTGCTGATATTTCCCCGTCCCCAGCACTAAGCAGCCCTCTCCAGGACCCCGCTGTCTGCAGTCCTCCAGCACTAAGCAGCCCTCTCCAGGACCCCGCTGTCTGCAGTCCTCCAGCACTAAGCAGCCCTCTCCAGGACCCCGCTGTCTGCAGTCCTCCAGCACTAAGCAGCCCTCTCCAGGACCCCGCTGTCTGCAGTCCTCCAGCACTAAGCAGCCCTCTCCAGGACCCTGCTGTCTGCAGTCCTCCAGCACTAAGCAGCCCTCTCCAGGACCCCGCTGTCTGCAGTCCTCCAGCACTAAGCAGCTCTCTCCAGGACCCCGCTGTCTGCAGTCCTCCAGCACTAAGCTGCCCTCTCCAGGACTCCGCTGTCTGCAGTCCTCCAGCACTAAGCAGCCCTCTCCAGGACCCCGCTGTCTGCAGTCCTCCAGCACTAAGCAGTCCTCTCCAGGACTCCGCTGTCTGCAGTCCTCCAGCACTAAGCAGTCCTCTCCAGGACCCCGCTGTCTGCAGTCCTCCAGCACTAAGCAGCTCTCTCCAGGACCCCGCTGTCTGCAGTCCTCCAGCACTAAGCTGCCCTCTCCAGGACCCCGCTGTCTGCAGTCCTCCAGCACTAAGCAGTCCTCTCCAGGACTCCGCTGTCTGCAGTCCTCCAGCACTAAGCAGCCCTCTCCAGGACCCCGCTGTCTGCAGTCCTCCAGCACTAAGCAGCCCTCTCCAGGACCCCGCTGTCTGCAGTCCTCCAGCACTAAGCAGTCCTCTCCAGGACCCCGCTGTCTGCAGTCCTCCAGCACTAAGCAGCCCTCTCCAGGACCCCGCTGTCTGCAGTCCTCCAGCACTAAGCAGCCCTCTCCAGGACCCCGCTGTCTGCAGTCCTCCAGCACTAAGCAGCCCTCTCCAGGACCCCGCTGTCTGCAGTCCTCCAGCACTAAGCAGCTCTCTCCAGGACCCCGCTGTCTGCAGTCCTCCAGCACTAAGCTGCCCTCTCCAGGACTCCGCTGTCTGCAGTCCTCCAGCACTAAGCAGCCCTCTCCAGGACCCCGCTGTCTGCAGTCCTCCAGCACTAAGCAGCCCTCTCCAGGACCCCGCTGTCTGCAGTCCTCCAGCACTAAGCAGCCCTCTCCAGGACCCCGCTGTCTGCAGTCCTCCAGCACTAAGCAGCCCTCTCCAGGACCCCGCTGTCTGCAGTCCTCCAGCACTAAGCAGCCCTCTCCAGGACCCCGCTGTCTGCAGTCCTCCAGCACTAAGCAGCCCTCTCCAGGACCCCGCTGTCTGCAGTCCTCCAGCACTAAGCAGCCCTCTCCAGGACCCCGCTGTCTGCAGTCCTCCAGCACTAAGCAGCCCTCTCCAGGACCCCGCTGTCTGCAGTCCTCCAGCACTAAGCAGCCCTCTCCAGGACCCCGCTGTCTGCAGTCCTCCAGCACTAAGCAGCCCTCTCCAGGACCCCGCTGTCTGCAGTCCTCCAGCACTAAGCAGCTCTCTCCAGGACCCCGCTGTCTGCAGTCCTCCAGCACTAAGCTGCCCTCTCCAGGACTCCGCTGTCTGCAGTCCTCCAGCACTAAGCAGCCCTCTCCAGGACCCCGCTGTCTGCAGTCCTCCAGCACTAAGCAGCCCTCTCCAGGACCCCGCTGTCTGCAGTCCTCCAGCACTAAGCAGCCCTCTCCAGGACCCCGCTGTCTGCAGTCCTCCAGCACTAAGCAGCCCTCTCCAGGACCCCGCTGTCTGCAGTCCTCCAGCACTAAGCAGCCCTCTCCAGGACCCCGCTGTCTGCAGTCCTCCAGCACTAAGCAGCCCTCTCCAGGACCCCGCTGTCTGCAGTCCTCCAGCACTAAGCAGTCCTCTCCAGGACCCCGCTGTCTGCAGTCCTCCAGCACTAAGCAGCCCTCTCCAGGACCCCGCTGTCTGCAGTCCTCCAGCACTAAGCAGCCCTCTCCAGGACCCCGCTGTCTGCAGTCCTCCAGCACTAAGCAGCCCTCTCCAGGACCCCGCTGTCTGCAGTCCTCCAGCACTAAGCAGCCCTCTCCAGGACCCCGCTGTCTGCAGTCCTCCAGCACTAAGCAGCTCTCTCCAGGACCCCGCTGTCTGCAGTCCTCCAGCACTAAGCTGCCCTCTCCAGGACTCCGCTGTCTGCAGTCCTCCAGCACTAAGCAGCCCTCTCCAGGACCCCGCTGTCTGCAGTCCTCCAGCACTAAGCAGCCCTCTCCAGGACCCCGCTGTCTGCAGTCCTCCAGCACTAAGCAGCCCTCTCCAGGACCCCGCTGTCTGCAGTCCTCCAGCACTAAGCAGCCCTCTCCAGGACCCCGCTGTCTGCAGTCCTCCAGCACTAAGCAGCCCTCTCCAGGACCCTGCTGTCTGCAGTCCTCCAGCACTAAGCAGCCCTCTCCAGGACCCCGCTGTCTGCAGTCCTCCAGCACTAAGCAGCCCTCTCCAGGACCCCGCTGTCTGCAGTCCTCCAGCACTAAGCAGCCCTCTCCAGGACCCCGCTGTCTGCAGTCCTCCAGCACTAAGCAGCCCTCTCCAGGACCCCGCTGTCTGCAGTCCTCCAGCACTAAGCAGCCCTCTCCAGGACCCCGCTGTCTGCAGTCCTCCAGCACTAAGCAGCTCTCTCCAGGATCCCGCTGTCTGCAGTCCTCCAGCACTAAGCAGCCCTCTCCAGGACCCCGCTGTCTGCAGTCCTCCAGCACTAAGCAGCCGTCTCCAGGACCCCGCTGTCTGCAGTCCTCCAGCACTAAGCAGCCCTCTCCAGGACCCCGCTGTCTGCAGTCCTCCAGCACTAAGCAGCCCTCTCCAGGACCCCGCTGTCTGCAGTCCTCCAGCACTAAGCAGCCCTCTCCAGGACTCCGCTGTCTGCAGTCCTCCAGCACTAAGCAGCCCTCTCCAGGACCCCGCTGTCTGCAGTCCTCCAGCACTAAGCAGCCCTCTCCAGGACCCCGCTGTCTGCAGTCCTCCAGCACTAAGCAGCCCTCTCCAGGACCCCGCTGTCTGCAGTCCTCCAGCACTAAGCAGCCCTCTCCAGGACCCCGCTGTCTGCAGTCCTCCAGCACTAAGCAGCCCTCTCCAGGACCCCGCTGTCTGCAGTCCTCCAGCACTAAGCAGCCCTCTCCAGGACCCCGCTGTCTGCAGTCCTCCAGCACTAAGCAGCCCTCTCCAGGACCCCGCTGTCTGCAGTCCTCCAGCACTAAGCAGCCCTCTCCAGGACCCCGCTGTCTGCAGTCCTCCAGCACTAAGCAGCCCTCTCCAGGACCCCGCTGTCTGCAGTCCTCCAGCACTAAGCAGCCCTCTCCAGGACTCCGCTGTCTGCAGTCCTCCAGCACTAAGCAGTCCTCTCCAGGACCCCGCTGTCTGCAGTCCTCCAGCACTAAGCAGTCCTCTCCAGGACTCCGCTGTCTGCAGTCCTCCAGCACTAAGCAGCCCTCTCCAGGACTCCGCTGTCTGCAGTCCTCCAGCACTAAGCAGTCCTCTCCAGGACCCCGCTGTCTGCAGTCCTCCAGCACTAAGCAGCCCTCTCCAGGACCCCGCTGTCTGTCGTTCCGGTGACGCTCCGGCCTCCACCTCCAGGGTTGTCGGCTCCTGTGATTGTGAGTAATGTATGAGGAGGGGGGTGAGGACTTGTGCATTGGGACGGACGGTGCCATATTGTACCCGCAGAGCCCTTCTTTATTATGGGGTCCGCTCCTGTATATAGGGGGTCTCCAGGCTCCATACAGCAGGGATGGGGGGGATCTATGGTGTTTTGGTGAGATTTATGGGTCCTCAGGGGAAATAACATCACAGGGGGAGGACACAGAGTGGTGGGAGGGGATTAGTGGGGTCCAGCAGAGCGGCAGTTCTAGGGTGCACATGGGCACGTGTTCTGTATGGGGGAGGGGATTAGTGGGGTCCAGCAGTGCGGCAGTTCTAGGGTGCACATGGGCACGTGTTCTGTATGGGGGAGGGGATTAGTGGGGTCCAGCAGTGCGGCAGTTCTAGGGTGCACATGGGTACGTGTTCTGTATGGGGGAGGGGATTAGTGGAGTCCAGCAGTGCGGCAGTTCTAGGGTGCACATGGGCACGTGTTCTGTATGGGGGAGGGGATTAGTGGGGTCCAGCAGAGCGGCAGTTCTAGGGTGCACATGGGCACGTGTTCTGTATGGGGGAGGGGATTAGTGGGGGTCCAGCAGTGCGGCAGTTCTAGGGTGCACATGGGCACGTGTTCTGTATGGGGGAGGGGATTAGTGGGGTCCAGCAGTGCGGCAGTTCTAGGGTGCACATGGGTACGTGTTCTGTATGGGGGAGGGGATTAGTGGAGTCCAGCAGTGCGGCAGTTCTAGGGTGCACATGGGCACGTGTTCTGTATGGGGGAGGGGATTAGTGGGGTCCAGCAGTGCGGCAGTTCTAGGGTGCACATGGGTACGTGTTCTGTATGGGGGAGGGGATTAGTGGGGTCCAGCAGTGCGGCAGTTCTAGGGTGCACATGGGCACGTGTTCTGTATGGGGGAGGGGATTAGTGGGGTGCAGCAGTGCGGCAGTTCTAGGGTGCACATGGGCACGTGTTCTGTATGGGGGAGGGGATTAGTGGGGTCCAGCAGAGCGGCAGTTCTAGGGTGCACATGGGCACGTGTTCTGTATGGGGGAGGGGATTAGTGGGGTCCAGCAGTGCGGCAGTTCTAGGGTGCACATGGGTACGTGTTCTGTATGGGGGAGGGGATTAGTGGGGTCCAGCAGTGCGGCAGTTCTAGGGTGCACATGGGCACGTGTTCTGTATGGGGGAGGGGATTAGTGGGGTGCAGCAGTGCGGCAGTTCTAGGGTGCACATGGGCACGTGTTCTGTATGGGGGAGGGGATTAGTGGGGTGCAGCAGTGCGGCAGTTCTAGGGTACACATGGGCACGTGTTCTGTATGGGGGAGGGGATTAGTGGGGTGCAGCAGTGCGGCAGTTCTAGGGTGCACATGGGTGCGTGTTCTGTATGGGGGAGGAGATTAGTGGGGTGCAGCAGTGCAGCAGTTCTAGGGTACACATGGGCACGTGTTCTGTATGGGGAGGGGATTAGTGGGGTGCAGCAGTGCAGCAGTTCTAGGGTACACATGGGCACGTGTTCTGTATGGGGGAGGGGATTAGTGGGGTGCAGCAGTGCGGCAGTTCTAGGGTGCACATGGGTGCGTGTTCTGTATGGGGGAGGAGATTAGTGGGGTGCAGCAGTGCAGCAGTTCTAGGGTACACATGGGCACGTGTTCTGTATGGGGAGGGGATTAGTGGGGTGCAGCAGTGCAGCAGTTCTAGGGTACACATGGGCACGTGTTCTGTATGGGGGAGGGGATTAGTGGGGTGCAGCAGTGCGGCAGTTCTAGGGTGCACATGGGTACGTGTTCTGTATGGGGGAGGGGATTAGTGGGGTCCAGCAGTGCGGCAGTTCTAGGGTGCACATGGGCACGTGTTCTGTATGGGGGAGGGGATTAGTGGGGTGCAGCAGTGCGGCAGTTCTAGGGTGCACATGGGCACGTGTTCTGTATGGGGGAGGGGATTAGTGGGGTCCAGCAGTGCGGCAGTTCTAGGGTGCACATGGGCACGTGTTCTGTATGGGGGAGGGGATTAGTGGGGTCCAGCAGTGCGGCAGTTCTAGGGTGCACATGGGCACGTGTTCTGTATGGGGGAGGGGATTAGTGGGGTGCAGCAGTGCGGCAGTTCTAGGGTGCACATGGGCACGTGTTCTGTATGGGGGAGGGGATTAGTGGGGTGCAGCAGTGCGGCAGTTCTAGGGTGCACATGGGCACGTGTTCTGTATGGGGGAGGGGATTAGTGGGGTCCAGCAGTGCGGCAGTTCTAGGGTGCACATGGGCACGTGTTCTGTATGGGGAGGGGATTAGTGGGGTGCAGCAGTGCGGCAGTTCTAGGGTGCACATGGGTACGTATTCTGTATGGGGGAGGGGATTAGTGGGGCCAGCAGTGCGGCAGTTCTAGGGTGCACATGGGTACGTGTTCTGTATGGGGGGGGGATTAGTGGGGTGCAGCAGTGCGGCAGTTCTAGGGTGCACATGGGCACGTGTTCTGTATGGGGGAGGGGATTAGTGGGGTGCAGCAGTGCGGCAGTTCTAGGGTGCACATGGGCACGTGTTCTGTATGGGGGAGGGGATTAGTGGGGTCCAGCAGTGCGGCAGTTCTAGGGTGCACATGGGCACGTGTTCTGTATGGGGGAGGGGATTAGTGGGGTCCAGCAGTGCGGCAGTTCTAGGGTGCACATGGGCACGTGTTCTGTATGGGGGAGGGGATTAGTGGGGTGCAGCAGTGTGGCAGTTCTAGGGTGCACATGGGCACGTGTTCTGTATGGGGGAGGGGATTAGTGGGGTCCAGCAGTGCGGCAGTTCTAGGGTGCACATGGGCATGTGTTCTGTATGGGGGAGGGGATTAGTGGGGTCCAGCAGTGCGGCAGTTCTAGGGTGCACATGGGTACGTATTCTGTATGGGGGAGGGGATTAGTGGGGTCCAGCAGTGCGGCAGTTCTAGGGTGCACATGGGCACGTGTTCTGTATGGGGGAGGGGATTAGTGGGGTCCAGCAGTGCGGCAGTTCTAGGGTGCACATGGGCACGTGTTGTGTATGGGGGAGGGGATTAGTGGGGTCCAGCAGTGCGGCAGTTCTAGGGTGCACATGGGTACGTGTTCTGTATGGGGGAGGGGATTAGTGGGGTCCAGCAGTGCGCCAGTTCTAGGGTGCACATGGGCACGTGTTCTGTATGGGGGAGGGGATTAGTGGGGTCCAGCAGTGCGCCAGTTCTAGGGTGCACATGGGCACGTGTTCTGTATGGGGGAGGGGATTAGTGGGGTCCAGCAGTGCGGCAGTTCTAGGGTGCACATGGGCACGTGTTCTGTATGGGGGAGGGGATTAGTGGGGTCCAGCAGTGCGGCAGTTCTAGGGTGCACATGGGCACGTGTTCTGTATGGGGGAGGGGATTAGTGGGGTCCAGCAGTGCGGCAGTTCTAGGGTGCACATGGGCACGTGTTCTGTATGGGGGAGGGGATTAGTGGGGTGCAGCAGTGCGGCAGTTCTAGGGTGCACATGGGCACGTGTTGTGTATGGGGGAGGGGATTAGTGGGGTGCAGCAGTGCGGCAGTTCTAGGGTGCACATGGGCACGTGTTTCTGTATGGGGGGGGATTAGTGGGGTGCAGCAGTGCGGCAGTTCTAGGGTGCACATGGGCACGTGTTCTGTATGGGGGAGGGGATTAGTGGGGTGCAGCAGTGTGGCAGTTCTAGGGTGCACATGGGCACGTGTTCTGTATGGGGGAGGGGATTAGTGGGGTCCAGCAGTGCGGCAGTTCTAGGGTGCACATGGGCACGTGTTCTGTATGGGGGAGGGGATTAGTGGGGTCCAGCAGTGCGGCAGTTCTAGGGTGCACATGGGCACGTGTCCTGTATGGGGAGGGGATTAGTGGGGTGCAGCAGTGCGGCAGTTCTAGGGTGCACATGGGCACGTGTTGTGTATGGGGGAGGGGATTAGTGGGGTGCAGCAGTGCGGCAGTTCTAGGGTGCACATGGGCACGTGTTGTGTATGGGGTAGGGGATTAGTGGGGTCCAGCAGTGCGGCAGTTCTAGGGTGCACATGGGCACGTGTTCTGTATGGGGGAGGTGATTAGTGGGGTCCAGCAGTGCGGCAGTTCTAGGGTGCACATGGGCACGTGTTCTGTATGGGGGAGAGGATTAAGTGGGGTCCAGCAGTGCGGCAGTTCTAGGGTGCACATGGGCACGTGTTCTGTATGGGGGAGGGGATTAGTGGGGTCCAGCAGTGCGGCAGTTCTAGGGTGCACATGGGCACGTGTTCTGTATGGGGGAGGGGATTAGTGGGGTCCAGCAGTGCGGCAGTTCTAGGGTGCACATGGGCACGTGTTGTGTATGGGGGAGGGGATTAGTGGGGTCCAGCAGTGCGGCAGTTCTAGGGTGCACATGGGTACGTATTCTGTATGGGGGAGGGGATTAGTGGGGTCCAGCAGTGCGGCAGTTCTAGGATGCACATGCGCACGTGTTCTGTATGGGGGAGGGGATTAGTGGGGGTGCAGCAGTGCGGCAGTTCTAGGGTGCACATGGGCACGTGTTGTGTATGGGGGAGGGGATTAGTGGGGTGCAGCAGTGCGGCAGTTCTAGGGTGCACATGGGCACGTGTTCTGTATGTGTGGAGGGGATTAGTGGGGTGCAGCAGTGCGGCAGTTCTCGGGTGCACATGGGCACGTGTTCTGTATGGGGGAGGGGATTAGTGGGGTCCAGCAGTGCGGCAGTTCTAGGGTGCACATGGGCACGTGTTCTGTATGGGGGAGGGGATTAGTGGGGTGCAGCAGTGCGGCAGTTCTAGGGTGCACATGGGCACGTGTTCTGTATGGGGGAGGGGATTAGTGGGGTTCAGCAGTGCGGCAGTTCTCGGGTGCACATGGGCACGTGTTCTGTATGGGGGAGGGGATTAGTTGGGTGCAGCAGTGCGGCAGTTCTAGGGTGCACATGGGTACGTGTTGTGTATGGGGGAGGGGATTAGTGGGGTCCAGCAGTGCGGCAGTTCTAGGGTGCACATGGGCGCGTGTTCTGTATGGGGGAGGGGATTAGTGGGGTCCAGCAGTGTGGCAGTTCTAGGGTGCACATGGGCACGTGTTGTGTATGGGGGAGGGGATTAGTGGGGTGCAGCAGTGCGGCAGTTCTAGGGTGCACATGGGCACGTGTTCTGTATGGGGGAGGGGATTAGTGGGGTGCAGCAGTGCGGCAGTTCTAGGGTGTACATGAGCACGTGTTCTGTATGGGGGAGGGGATTAGTGGGGTGCAGCAGTGCGGCAGTTCTAGGGTGCACATGGGCACGTGTTCTGTATGGGGGAGGGGGTTAGTGGGGTGCAGCAGTGCGGCAGTTCTAGGGTGCACATGGGCACGTGTTCTGTATGGGGGAGGGGGGTTAGTGGTGTGCAGCAGTGCGGCAGTTCTAGGGTGCACATGGGCACGTGTTCTGTATGGGGGAGGGGATTAGTGGGGGCAGCAGTGCGGCAGTTCTAGGGTGCACATGGGCACGTGTTCTGTATGGGGGAGGGGATTAGTGGGGTCCAGCAGTGCGGCAGTTCTAGGGTGCACATGGGCATGTGTTCTGTATGGGGGGGGATTAGTGGGGGGCAGCAGTGCGGCAGTTCTAGGGTGCACATGGGTGCGTGTTCTGTATGGGGGGGGGATTAGTGGGGTGCGGCAGTTCTAGGGTGCACATGGGCACGTGTTGTGTATGGGGGAGGGGATTAGTGGGGTCCAGCAGTGCGACAGTTCTAGGATGCACATGGGCACGTGTTCTGTATGGGGGAGGGGATTAGTGGGGTGCAGCAGTGCGGCAGTTCTAGGGTGCACATGGGCACGTGTTCTGTATGGGGGAGGGGATTAGTGGGGTCCAGCAGTGCGACAGTTCTAGGATGCACATGGGCACGTGTTCTGTATGGGGGAGGGGATTAGTGGGATGCAGCAGTGCGGCAGTTCTAGGGTGCACATAGGCACGTGTTGTGTATGGGGGAGGGGATTAGTGGGGTGCAGCAGTGCGGCAGTTCTAGGGTGCACATGGGCACATGTTCTGTATGGGGGAGGGGATTAGTGGGGTCCAGCAGTGCGGCAGTTCTAGAGTGCACATGGGCACGTGTTGTGTATGGGGGAGGGGATTAGTGGGGTGCAGCAGTGCGGCAGTTCTAGGGTGCACGTGTTGTGTATGCGGGAGCGGATTAGTGGGGTGCAGCAGTGCGGCAGTTCTAGGGTGCACATGGGCACGTGTTGTGTATGGGGAGGGGATTAGTGGGGTCCAGCAGTGCGGCAGTTCTAGGGTGCACATGGGCACGTGTTCTGTATGGGGGAGGGGATTAGTGGGGTGCAGCAGTGCTGTAGTTCTAGGGTGCACATGGGCACGTGTTGTGTATGGGGGGGATTAGTGGGGTGCAGCAGTGCGGCAGTTCTAGGGTGCACATGGGCACGTGTTGTGTATGGGGGGGGATTAGTGGGGTGCAGCAGTGCGGCAGTTCTAGGGTGCACGTGTTGTGTATGCGGGAGCGGATTAGTGGGGTGCAGCAGTGCGGCAGTTCTAGGGTGCACATGGGCACGTGTTGTGTATGGGGAGGGGATTAGTGGGGTCCAGCAGTGCGGCAGTTCTAGGGTGCACATGGGCACGTGTTCTGTATGGGGGAGGGGATTAGTGGGGTGCAGCAGTGCTGTAGTTCTAGGGTGCACATGGGCACGTGTTGTGTATGGGGGGGGATTAGTGGGGTGCAGCAGTGCGGCAGTTCTAGGGTGCACATGGGCACGTGTTGTGTATGGGGGAGGGGATTAGTGGGGTGCAGCAGTGCGGCAGTTCTAGGGTGCACATGGGCACGTGTTGTGTATGGGGGGGGATTAGTGGGGTGCAGCAGTGCGGCAGTTCTAGGGTGCATATGGGCACGTGTTCTGTATGGGGGAGGGGATTAGTGGGGTCCAGCAGTGCGGCAGTTCTAGGGGTGCACATGGGTACGTGTTGTGTATGGGGGAGGGGATTAGTGGGGTCCAGCAGTGCGGCAGTTCTAGGGTGCACATGGGCACGTGTTCTGTATGGGGGAGGGGATTAGTGAGGTCCAGCAGTGCGGCAGTTCTAGGGTGCACATGGGCACGTGTTGTGTATGGGGGAGAGGATTAGTGGGGTCCAGCAGTGCGGCAGTTCTAGGGTACACATGGGCACGTGTTGTGTATGGGGGAGGGGATTAGTGGGGTGCAGCAGTGCGGCAGTTCTAGGGTGCACATGGGCACGTGTTCTGTATGGGGGAGGGGATTAGTGGGGTGCAGCAGTGCGGCAGTTCTAGGGTGCACATGGGCACGTGTTCTGTATGGGGGAGGGGATTAGTGGGGTCTAGCAGTGCGGCAGTTCTAGGGTGCACATGGGCACGTGTTGTGTATGGGGGAGGGGATTAGTGGGGTGCAGCAGTGCGGCAGTTCTAGGGTGCACATGGGCACGTGTTCTGTATGGGGAGGGGATTAGTGGGGTCCAGCAGTGCGGCAGTTCTAGGGTGCACATGGGCACGTGTTGTGTATGGGGGAGAGGATTAGTGGGGTCCAGCAGTGCGGCCGTTCTAGGGTACACATGGGCACGTGTTGTGTATGGGGGAGGGGATTAGTGGGGTGCAGCAGTGCGGCAGTTCTAGGGTGCACATGGGCACGTGTTCTGTATGGGGGAGGGGATTAGTGGGGTGCAGCAGTGCGGCAGTTCTAGGGTGCACATGGGCACGTGTTCTGTATGGGGGAGGGGATTAGTGGGGTCTAGCAGTGCGGCAGTTCTAGGGTGCACATGGGCACGTGTTCTGTATGGGGGAGGGGATTAGTGGGGTGCAGCAGTGCGGTAGTTCTAGGGTGCACATGGGTACGTGTTGTGTATGGGGAGGGGATTAGTGGGGTCCAGCAGTGCGGCAGTTCTAGGGTGCACATGGGCACGTGTTGTGTATGGGGGAGAGGATTAGTGGGGTCCAGCAGTGCGGCCGTTCTAGGGTACACATGGGCACGTGTTGTGTATGGGGGAGGGGATTAGTGGGGTGCAGCAGTGCGGCAGTTCTAGGGTGCACATGGGCACGTGTTCTGTATGGGGGAGGGGATTAGTGGGGTGCAGCAGTGCGGCAGTTCTAGGGTGCACATGGGCACGTGTTCTGTATGGGGGAGGGGATTAGTGGGGTCTAGCAGTGCGGCAGTTCTAGGGTGCACATGGGCACGTGTTCTGTATGGGGGAGGGGATTAGTGGGGTGCAGCAGTGCGGTAGTTCTAGGGTGCACATGGGTACGTGTTGTGTATGGGGAGGGGATTAGTGGGGTCCAGCAGTGCGGCAGTTCTAGGGTGCACATGGGCACGTGTTCTGTATGGGGGAGGGGATTAGTGAGGTCCAGCAGTGCGGTAGTTCTAGGGTGCACATGGGTACGTGTTGTGTATGGGGGAGGGGATTAGTTGGGTCCAGCAGTGCGGCAGTTCTAGGGTGCACATGGGCACGTGTTCTGTATGGGGGAGGGGATTAGTGGGGTCCAGCAGTGCGGCAGTTCTAGGGTGCACATGGGCACGTGTTCTGTATGGGGGAGAGGATTAGTGGGGTCCAGCAGTGCGGCAGTTCTAGGGTGCACATGGGCACGTGTTGTGTATGGGGGAGGGGATTAGTGGGGTGCAGCAGTGCGGCAGTTCTAGGGTGCACATGGGCACGTGTTGTGTATGGGGGAGGGGATTAGTGGGGTCTAGCAGTGCGGCAGTTCTAGGGAGCACATGGGCACGTATTCTGTATGGGGGAGGGGATTAGTGGGGTCTAGCAGTGCGGCAGTTCTAGGGAGCACATGGGCACGTGTTCTGTATGGGGGAGGGGATTAGTGGGGTCTAGCAGTGCGGCAGTTCTAGGGAGCACATGGGCACGTGTTCTGTATGGGGGAGGGGATTAGTGGGGTGCAGCAGTGCGGCAGTTCTAGGGTACACATGGGCACGTATTCTGTATGGGGGAGGGGATTAGTGGGGTCTAGCAGTGCGGCAGTTCTAGGGAGCACATGGGCACGTGTTCTGTATGGGGGAGGGGATTAGTGGGGTCCAGCAGTGCGGCAGTTCTAGGGTGCACATGGGCACGTGTTCTGTATGGGGGAGGGGATTAGTGGGGTGCAGCAGTGCGGCAGTTCTAGGGTGCACATGGGCACGTGTTCTGTATGGGGGAGGGGATTAGTGGGGTGCAGCAGTGCGGCAGTTCTAGGGTGCACATGGGCACGTGTTGTGTATGGGGGAGGGGATTAGTGGGGTGCAGCAGTGCGGCAGTTCTAGGGTGCACATGGGCACGTGTTCTGTATGGGGGAGGGGATTAGTGGAGTGCAGCAGTGCGGCAGTTCTAGGGTGCACATGGGCACGTGTTGTGTATTGGGGAGGGGATTAGTGGGGTCCAGCAGTGCGGCAGTTCTAGGGTGCACATGGGCACGTGTTGTGTATGGGGGAGGGGATTAGTGGGGTCCAGCAGTGCGGCAGTTCTAGGGTGCACATGGGCACGTGTTGTGTATGGGGGAGGGGATTAGTGGGGTGCAGCAGTGCGGCAGTTCTAGGGTGCACATGGGCACGTGTTCTGTATGGGGGAGGGGATTAGTAGGGTGCAGCAGTGCGGCAGTTCTAGGGTACACATGGGCACGTGTTGTGTATGGGGGAGGGGATTAGTGGGGTCCAGCAGTGCGGCAGTTCTAGGGTGCACATGAGCATGTGTTCTGTATGGGGGAGGGGATTAGTGGGGTGCAGCAGTGTGGCAGTTCTAGGGTGCACATGGGCACGTGTTGTGTATGGGGGGGGGGATTAGTGGGGTGCAGCAGTGCGGCAGTTCTAGGGTGCACATGGGCACGTGTTGTGTATGGGGGGGGGGATTAGTGGGGTGCAGCAGTGCGGCAGTTCTAGGGTGCACATGGGCACGTGTTCTGTATGGGGGAGAGAATTAGTGGGGTCCAGCAGTGCGGCAGTTCTAGGGTGCACATGGGCACGTGTTCTGTATGGGGAGGGGATTAGTGGGGTGCAGCAGTGCGGCAGTTCTAGGGTGCACATGGGCACGTGTTCTGTATGGGGGGGGGATTAGTGGGGTGCAGCAGTGCGGCAGTTCTAGGGTGCACATGGGTGCGTATTCTGTATGGGGGAGGGGATTAGTCGGGTGCAGCAGTGCGGCAGTTTTAGGGTGCACATGGGCACGTGTTCTGTATGGGGAGGGGATTAGTGGGGTGCAGCAGTGCGGCAGTTCTAGGGTGCACATGGGCACGTGTTGTGTATGGGGGAGGGGATTAGTGGGGTCCAGCAGTGCGGCAGTTCTAGGGTGCACATGGGCACGTGTTCTGTATGGGGGAGGGGATTAGTGGGGTCCAGCAGTGCGGTAGTTCTAGGGTGCACATGGGCACGTGTTGTGTATGGGGGAGGGGATTAGTGGGGTCCAGCAGTGCGGCAGTTCTAGGGTGGACATGGGCACGTGTTGTGTATGGGGGAGGGGATTAGTGGGGTGCAGCAGTGCGGCAGTTCGAGGGTGCACATGGGCACGTGTTGTGTATGGGGGAGGGGATTAGTGGGGTCCAGCAGTGCGGCAGTTCTGGGGTGCACATGGGCACGTGTTGTGTATGGGGAGGGGATTAGTGGGGTGCAGCAGTGCGGCAGTTCTAGGGTGCACATGGGCACGTGTTCTGTATGGGAAGGGATTAGTGGGGTGCAGCAGTGCGGCAGTTCTAGGGTGCACATGGGTACGTATTCTGTATGGGGGGGGATTAGTGGGGTGCAGCAGTGCGGCAGTTTTAGGGTGCACATGGGCACGTGTTCTGTATGGGGGAGGGGATTAGTGGGGTGCAGCAGTGCGGCAGTTCTAGGGTGCACATGGGCACGTGGTCTGTATGGGGGAGGGGATTAGTGGGGTGCAGCAGTGCGGCAGTTCTAGGGTGCACATGGGTACGTGTTGTGTATGGGGGAGGGGATTAGTGGGGTCCAGCAGTGCGGCAGTTCTAGGGTGCACATGGGCACGTGTTTCTGTATGGGGGAGGGGATTAGTGGGGTCCAGCAGTGCAGCAGTTCTAGGGTGCACATAGGCACGTGTTCTGTATGGGGGAGGGGATTAGTGGGGTCCAGCAGTGCGGCAGTTCTAGGGTGCACATGGGCATGTGTTCTGTATGGGGAGGGGATTAGTGGGGTGCAGCAGTGCGGCAGTTCTAGGGTGCACATGGGCGCGTGTTCTGTATGGGGGGGGGATTAGTGGGGTGCAGCAGTGCGGCAGTTCTAGGGTGCACATGGGTACGTATGCTGTATGGGGGGGGATTAGTGGGGTGCAGCAGTGCGGCAGTTTTAGGGTGCACATGGGCACGTGTTCTGTATGGGGAGGGGATTAGTGGGGTGCAGCAGTGCGGCAGTTCTAGGGTGCACATGGGCACGTGTTCTGTATGGGGGGGGATTAGTGGGGTGCAGCAGTGCGGCAGTTCTAGGGTGCACATGGGCACGTGTTCTGTATGGGAGGGGATTAGTGGGGTGCAGCAATGCGGCAGTTCTAGGGTGCACATGGGCACGTGTTCTGTATGGGGGGGGATTAGTGGGGTGCAGCAGTGCGGCAGTTCTAGGGTGCACATGGGCACGTGTTCTGTATGGGGGAGGGGATTAGTGGGATGCAGCAGTGCGGCAGTTCTAGGGTGCACATGGGCACGTGTTCTGTATGGGGGAGGGGATTAGTGGGGTGCAGCAGTGCGGCAGTTCTAGGGTGCACATGGGCACGTGTTGTGTATGGGGGAGGGGATTAGTGGGGTGCAGCAGTGCGGCAGTTCTAGGGTGCACATGGGCACGTGTTCTGTATGGGGGAGAGGATTAAGTGGGGTCCAGCAGTGCGGCAGTTCTAGGGTGCACATCGGCGCGTGTTCTGTATGGGGGGGGGATTAGTGGGGTGCAGCAGTGCGGCAGTTCTAGGGTGCACATGGGCACGTGTTCTGTATGGGGAGGGGATTAGTGGGGTCCAGCAGTGCGGCAGTTCTAGGGTGCACATGGGCACGTGTTTCTGTATGGGGGGGGATTAGTGGGGTGCAGCAGTGCGGCAGTTCTAGGGTGCACATGGGCACGTGTTCTGTATGGGGAGGGGATTAGTGGGGTCCAGCAGTGCGGCAGTTCTAGGGTGCACATGGGCACGTGTTCTGTATGGGGAGGGGATTAGTGGGGTCCAGCAGTGCGGCAGTTTTAGGGTGCACATGGGCACGTGTTCTGTATGGGGAGGGGATTAGTGGGGTCCAGCAGTGCGGCAGTTCTAGGGTGCACATGGGCACGTGTTTCTGTATGGGGGGGGATTAGTGGGGTGCAGCAGTGCGGCAGTTCTAGGGTGCACATGGGCACGTGTTCTGTATGGGGGAGGGGATTAGTGGGGTGCAGCAGTGCGGCAGTTCTAGGGTGCACATGGGCACATGTTGTGTATGGGGGAGGGGATTAGTGGGGTGCAGCAGTGCGGCAGTTCTAGGGTGCACATGGGCACGTGTTCTGTATGGGGGAGAGGATTAGTGGGGTCCAGCAGTGCGGCAGTTCTAGGGTGCACATGGGCACGTGTTCTGTATGGGGGAGGGGATTAGTGGGGTGCAGCAGTGCGGGAGTTCTAGGGTGCACATGGGCACGTGTTCTGTATGGGGGAGGGGATTACTGGGGTCCAGAAGTGCGGCAGTTCTAGGGTGCACATGGGCACGTGTTCTGTATGGGGAGGGGATTAGTGGGGTGCAGCAGTGCGGCAGTTCTAGGGTGCACATGGGTACGTATGCTGTATGGGGGGGGATTAGTGGGGTGCAGCAGTGCGGCAGTTTTAGGGTGCACATGGGCACGTGTTCTGTGTGGGGAGGGGATTAGTGGGGTGCAGCAGTGCGGCAGTTCTAGGGTGCACATGGGTACGTATGCTGTATGGGGGGGGATTAGTGGGGTGCAGCAGTGCGGCAGTTCTAGGGTGCACATGGGCACGTGTTGTGTATGGGGGAGGAGACGTCAGAGGAAAATTATCCAGAAAATGTCTCCGAGACCCCGACAAATGTCTCCTGTCCCCTCCCCGGTATATGGGGGCGCCACATAACGAGCTGGCTATAAATAACCGCACCTGTCACTGCCGGAGAAGCCACAGATCAGTGTGTATATACAGGGCTCTGACACCTCAGTGTATATATACAGGGCTCTGACACCTCAGTGTATATATACAGGGCTCTGACACCTCAGTGTATATATACAGGGCTCTGACACCTCAGTGTATATATACAGGGCTCTGACACCTCAGTGTATATATACAGGGCTCTGACACCTCAGTATATATATACAGGGCTCTGACACCTCAGTGTATATATACAGGGCTCTGACACCTCAGTGTATATATACAGGGCTCTGACACCTCAGTATATATATACAGGGCTCTGACACCTCAGTGTATATATACAGGGCTCTGATACCTCAGTGTATATATACAGGGCTCTGACACCTCAGTGTATATATACAGGGCTCTGATACCTCAGTATATATATACAGGGCTCTGACACCTCAGTGTATATATACAGGGCTCTGACACCTCAGTGTATATATATACTGGGCTCTGACACCTCAGTGTATATATACAGGGCTCTGACACCTCAGTGTATATATATACTGGGCTCTGACACCTCAGTGTATATATACAGGGCTCTGACACCTCAGTGTATATATACTGGGCTCTGACACCTCAGTGTATATATACAGGGCTCTGACACCTCAGTGTATATATACAGGGCTCTGACACCTCAGTGTATATATACAGGGCTCTGACACCTCAGTGTATATATACAGGGCTCTGACACCTCAGTGTATATATACAGGGCTCTGACACCTCAGTGTATAGATACAGGGCTCTGACACCTCAGTGTATAGATACAGGGCTCTGACACCTCAGTATATATATACAGGGCTCTGACACCTCAGTGTATATATACAGGGCTCTGACACCTCAGTGTATATATACAGGGCTCTGACACCTCAGTGTATATATACAGGGCTCTGACACCTCAGTGTATATATACAGGGCTCTGACACCTCAGTGTATATATACAGGGCTCTGACACCTCAGTGTATATATATACAGGGCTCTGACACCTCAGTGTATATATACAGGGCTCTGACACCTCAGTGTATATATACAGGGCGCTGACACCTCAGTGTATATATACAGGGCTCTGACACCTCAGTGTATATATACAGGGCTCTGACACCTCAGTGTATATATACAGGGCTCTGACACCTCAGTGTATATATACAGGACTCTGACACCTCAGTGTATATATACAGGGCTCTGACACCTCAGTGTATATATAAAGGGCTCTGACACCTCAGTGTATATATACAGGGCTCTGACACCTCAGTGTATATATACAGGGCTCTGACACCTCAGTGTATATATACAGGGCTCTGACACCTCAGTGTATATATACAGGGCTCTGACACCTCAGTGTATATATACAGGGCTCTGACACCTCAGTGTATATATACAGGGCTCTGACACCTCAGTATATATATACAGGGCTCTGACACCTCAGTGTATATATACAGGGCTCTGACACCTCAGTGTATATATACAGGGCTCTGACACCTCAGTGTATATATACAGGGCTCTGACACCTCAGTGTATATATACAGGGCTCTGACACCTCAGTGTATATATAAAGGGCTCTGACACCTCAGTGTATATATACAGGGCTCTGACACCTCAGTGTATATATACAGGGCTCTGACACCTCAGTGTATATATACAGGGCTCTGACACCTCAGTGTATATATACAGGGCTCTGACACCTCAGTGTATATATACAGGGCTCTGACACCTCAGTATATATATACAGGGCTCTGACACCTCAGTGTATATATACAGGGCTCTGACACCTCAGTGTATATATACAGGGCTCTGACACCTCAGTGTATATATACAGGGCTCTGACACCTCAGTGTATATGTACAGGGCTCTGACACCTCCGTGTATATATACAGGGCTCTGACACCTCAGTACATATATATACAGGGCTCTGACACCTCAGTGTATATATACAGGGCTCTGACACCTCAGTGTATATATATACAGGGCTCTGACACCTCAGTGTATATATACAGGGCTCTGACACCTCAGTGTATATATACAGGGATCTGACACCTCAGTGTATATATACAGGGCTCTGACACCTCAGTGTATATATACAGGGATCTGACACCTCAGTGTATATATACAGGGCTCTGACACCTCAGTGTATATATACAGGGCTCTGACACCTCAGTGTATATATACAGGGCTCTGACACCTCAGTGTATATATACAGGGATCTGACACCTCAGTGTATATATACAGGGCTCTGACACCTCAGTGTATATATACAGGGATCTGACACCTCAGTGTATATATACAGGGCTCTGACACCTCAGTGTATATATACAGGGCTCTGACACCTCAGTGTATATATACAGGGCTCTGACACCTCAGTGTATATATACAGGGCTCTGACACCTCAGTGTATATATACAGGGCTCTGATACCTCAGTGTATATATACAGGGCTCTGACACCTCAGTGTATATATACAGGGCTCTGACACCTCAGTGTATATATACAGGGCTCTGACAACTCAATGTATATATACAGGGCTCTGACACCTCAGTGTATATATACAGGGATCTGACACCTCAGTGTATATATACAGGGCTCTGACACCTCAGTGTATATATACAGGGCTCTGACACCTCAGTGTATATATACAGGGCTCTGACACCTCAGTGTATATATATACATGGCTCTGACCCCTCAGTGTATATATACAGGGCTCTGACACCTCATTGTATATATACAGGGTTCTGACACCTCATTGTATATATACAGGGTTCTGACACCTCAGTATATATATATACAGGGCTCTGACACCTCAGTGTATATATACAGGGCTCTGACACCTCAGTGTATATATACAGGGCTCTGACACCTCAGTGTATATATACAGGGCTCTGACACCTCAGTGTATATATATATATACAATGCTCTGACACCTCAGTGTATATATACAGGGCTCTGACACCTCAGTGTATATATACAGGGCTCTGACACCTCAGTGTATATATACAGGGCTCTGACACCTCAGTGTATATATACAGGGCTCTGACACCTCAGTGTATATATACAGGGCTCTGACACCTCAGTGTATATATACAGGGCTCTGACACCTCATTGTATATATACAGGGTTCTGACACCTCAGTGTATATATACAGGGCTCTGACACCTCAGTGTATATATACAGGGCTCTGACACCTCAGTGTATATATACAGGGCTCTGACACCTCAGTGTATATATACAGGGCTCTGACACCTCAGTATATATATACAGGGTTCTGACACCTCAGTGTATATATACAGGGCTCTGACACCTCAGTGTATATATACAGGGCTCTGACACCTCAGTGTATATATACAGAGCTCTGACACCTCAGTGTATATATACAGGGCTCTGACACCTCAGTGTATATGTACAGGGCTCTGACACCTCAGTGTATATGTACAGGGCTCTGACACCTCAGTGTATATGTACAGGGCTCTGACACCTCAGTGTATATGTACAGGGCTCTGACACCTCAGTGTATATATACAGGGCTCTGACACCTCAGTGTATATATACAGGGCTCTGACACCTCAGTGTATATATACAGGGCTCTGACACCTCAGTGTATATATACAGGGCTCTGACACCTCAGTGTATATATACAGGGCTCTGACACCTCAGTGTATATGTACAGGGCTCTGACACCTCAGTGTATATGTACAGGGCTCTGACACCTCAGTGTATATATACAGGGCTTTGACACCTCAGTGTATATATACAGGGCTCTGACACCTCAGTGTATATATACAGGGCTCTGACACCTCAGTGTATATATACAGGGCTCTGACACCTCAGTGTATATATACAGGGCTCTGACACCTCAGTGTATATATACAGGGCTCTGACACCTCAGTGTATATATACAGGGCTCTGACACCTCAGTATATATATACAGGGCTCTGACACCTCAGTGTATATATACAGGGCTCTGACACCTCAGTGTATATATACAGGGCTCTGACACCTCAGTGTATATATACAGGGCTCTGACACCTCAGTGTATATATACAGGGCTCTGACACCTCAGTGTATATATACAGGGCTCTGATACCTCAGTGTATATATACAGGGCTCTGACACCTCAGTGTATATATACAGGGCTCTGACACCTCAGTATATATATACAGGGCTCTGACACCTCAGTGTATATATACAGGGCTCTGACACCTCAGTGTATATATACAGGGCTCTGACACCTCAGTGTATATATACAGGGCTCTGACAACTCAATGTATATATACAGGGCTCTGACACCTCAGTGTATATATACAGGGCTCTGACACCTCAGTGTATATATACAGGGCTCTGACACCTCAGTGTATATATACAGGGCTCTGACACCTCAGTGTATATATATATACAATGCTCTGACACCTCAGTGTATATATACAGGGCTCTGACACCTCAGTGTATATATACAGGGCTCTGACACCTCAGTGTATATATATATATATATATATATATATACAGGGCTCTGACACCTCAGTGTATATATGCAGGGCTCTGACACCTCAGTGTATATATATACATGGCTCTGACACCTCAGTGTATATATACAGGGCTCTGACACCTCAGTGTATATATACAGGGCTCTGACACCTCAGTGTATATATACAGGGCTCTGACACCTCAGTGTATATATACAGGGCTCTGACACCTCAGTGTATATATACAGGGCTCTGACACCTCAGTGTATATATACAGGGCTCTGACACCTCAGTGTATATATACAGGGCTCTGACACCTCAGTGTATATATACAGGGCTCTGACACCTCAGTGTATATATATACAGGGCTCTGACACCTCAGTGTATATATACAGGGCTCTGACACCTCAGTGTATATATACAGGGCTCTGACACCTCATTGTATATATACAGGGTTCTGACACCTCAGTGTATATATACAGGGCTCTGACACCTCAGTGTATATATACAGGGCTCTGACACCTCAGTGT